>NC_053493.1:200434712-200734712 GCF_905171775.1 Rana temporaria
GCTAATATGTGCTGGTATTGGAGCTCCAGTTATTGCAGCCAACCCCTTATGTTCCAGACCAAGCCTAAGATCCTGGTATGCACCTGAAGGGGAACCCACATTTATTTTTTTTTGGTCTGGAGTTCCCCTTCATGAACAGCGATCTGTCATTTACCCATGTCAGTCCCACCCCCCTTCAGTTAGAACACACCCAGGGAACATATTTAACCCCTCCCTCGCACCTAGTGTTAACCCCTTCTCTGCCAGTGGCATTTTTATAGTAAGCAATGCATTTTTAGAGCACTGATCGCTAGAAAAATGCCAATGGTTCCAAAAAAGTGTCCGATGTGTCCGCCATAATGTCGCAGTACCGATAAAAATCGCTGATCGCCGCAATAACTAGTTCAAAAAAATATATAACAAAAATGCCCTATTTTGGAGACTTTTGCCAAAACCAATCAATAAACGCTAATTGCGATTTTTTTGGAACAAAAAAGATGTAGAATATGTATCGGCCTAAACTGAGGAATTTATTTATTTTTTAGAATATATATTTTTGGGGATATTTATTATAGCAAAAAGTCAAAATTATTCTTTTTTTTTTAATTTGTCGCTCTATTTTTGGTTATAGCTCTAAATATTCAAAAAACGCAGAGGTGATCAAATACCACCAAAATAAAGCTCTCTTTGTGGGAAAAAAAAAGGTTGCCAATTTTGTTTGGGAGCCACGTCGCACGACTGCGCAATTGTCAGTTAAAGCGACGCAGTGCCGAATCACAAAAACTGGCCCGGTCATTGACCAGCAATATGGTCCGGGGCTCAAGTGGTTAAAAATTCACAAAACACTAAAGTTAGCCCAATTTTTGGTGATAATGTGAAAGATGATGTTACGCCGAGTAAATAGATACCTTACATGTCACGCTTTACTATTGAAAACACTCCTGCAATGGGGCCAAAATTCAGTACTTGAAATTCCCCATAGGCGACCTTTTTTTTTTTTTTTTCAGGCTACCAGTTTATAGCTACAGAGAAAGTCTAGTGCTAAAAGTATTACTCTCGCTCTAACGCACGCGACAATACCTCACATGTGTGGTTTGAACGGTGTTTACATATGTGGGCGGGACTTACGCAAGTCCCGCCCACATATATAAACATCGTTCAAACCACACATGTGAGGTATTGACGCGTGCGTTAGAGCGAGAGCAATACTTTTAGCACTAGACCTTCTTTGTAACTATAAACTGGTAACCTGAAAAAAAAAAAGGTCGCCTATGGGGAATTTCAAGTACTGAATTTTGTCCCCATTGCAGGAGTGTTTTCAATAGTAAAGCGTGACATGTAAGGTATCTATTTACTCAGTGTAACATCATCTTTCACATTATCACGAAAAATTGGGCTAACTTTAGTGTTTTGTGAATTTTTAACCACTTGAGCCCGGACCATATTGCTGGTCAATGACCGGGCCAGTTTTTGTGATTCGGCACGGCGTCGCTTTAACTGACAATTGCGCACTCGTGCGACGTGGCTCCCAAACAAAATTGGCAACCTTTTTTTTCCCACAAATAGATTATTAAATGTACGTGTTCACTTCTGTCTTTAAGGCCTTGTACTCACGACCGGATCTGTGCGCTGGAAACTGTCTGCCCGACAGTTTCGGGCGTACAAGGCTGATTTGTGTTTGGTTCCGCTGGCGTGTACACACCAGCGGACCAAATTACCGTCGTACCGGAACGCGTGCACGTAAACTACGTACGACGTCACTATAAAGGGGAAGACCAAACTTAATGGCGCCGCCCTCTGTTCCTCTTTTGCTAGTTACGGGTTTGCTCGTGTTAGTGAAGGTTTGGTTAGAGCTGATTCGCGCTTCTCGGTCTCCAGGCTTTGACAGCGTGTATTCACGGGTTCAGTGCGTGTGCTTGCGGTAACGTAGTTGTCATTCGGCTATAGGCTAGCAGGTTGTTTCTGCTTTAGCAGTTGCATCCTGTGCGCTCGTATCTGTTTGTCACGCGTTTGTCGCAGGTAGTGCTGGATTTGCGAGTGCTTTCTGTTTCAGTGTGTTCTTGACTGACCAGCCGGCCGGTTTGAAGCCATGATGGAGCAGCAGCGTCAATTTTCGCGAGTTGGTGCTGTTTATGGGATGGCTGCTGGATATGTTCATTTGTCCAGTACTTTGGCCAGAAACAGGGGGCGGAGGCGTTTCTGGACCAAGAATTGGTTGCGCCAGCGTGACCAGTTCTCACATATGCCTCTGCTTAGGGAACTCCAGGAGAATAATCCTAATGACTTTAGGAATTTTCTCCGCATGACGGACCCCGTATTCAACAGTCTGCTGGAACTTCTGTCCCCCTATATCACGAGGCAGGACACTGTGATGCGCCAAGCCATCACGGCCGAGCAGAGGCTTATTGCCACGTTGCGGTACCTGGCGACTGGGAGGAGCCTGCAGGACCTCAAGTTCTCGACAGGCATCTCTCCGCAGGCGCTTGGGGTCATCATACCGGACACGTGTGCTGCCATCATCAAAGTTATGCATGAGGAGTATATTAAGGTAAGTTTCCTGGCTGTAATAATGTGGCCAACTAACTTTATTTTTATTTTCCCAGATATGCTGTGTGTTTAACTAACGTTACCTTTTCTCCCTATGCATGTTGATATCAGCTTTTACATGTTTTTTTCTTGACCTACCTGCATATTTGTCCCTTACCCAATATTAACCTGTCCAGCATGCTATCCTAGGGACAAACCCACCTTGCCATTTTTTAAAACAGGACTTTTTGTTTTTTGTGTCCCCCCCCCCCCCTTCAAACTTTTATTGTCCCCATCAGAGGGCTGTGGAGTCTCTTAATGAAGTGGCCCTATATATTTCATTTCCCAAATTCTCCATGCACATTTTTCTAATGCAATTTTAATACTGTGAACTGTCACAAGGATGCTTGTAGGATGTTTTTGTTACAAAGTACTAAATCTCTTTTTTTGTTTGTCCCCACAGCTACCCTCCACACCACAGGAATGGCAGTCTGTGGCTTCCCAATTTGCCCAGCGGTGGGATTTTCCAAACTGCGGTGGAGCAATAGATGGGAAACACGTCCGCATTGTGCCCCCACCCCGCTCGGGGTCCTACTATTATAATTACAAGGGTTATCATAGTATTGTGTTGATGGCGGTGGTGTCGGCACAGTATGAGTTTCTATATGTGGACGTGGGGAAGAACGGCCGGATGTCTGATGGGGGAGTGTTCGCACGGACTGATTTCTATGATCGTCTCCAAGCTGGTGGTCTGGCATTGCCACCAGATGAAGATAATGTGGAAGGACTTCCGTTTGTGTTCCTAGCGGACGAGGCTTTCGGGCTTGGTCCTCACCTCATGCGGCCTTTTCCCCAGAGGACCCTCACCTCAGAGAGGAGTGTGTTTAATTTTCGGTTGGCCAGGGCTCGGAGGGTAGTCGAGAATGCCTTTGGGATACTCACCAACCGGTTCCGCCTGTTCAGGACATCGATACATCTGGCGGAATATAAATTGGACACCGTTGTATTTGCCTGCTGCATTTTGCACAACTTTTTACGCAGGCACTCCCAGACGTACCTACCCGACATCGGTTCTGAGGCAAGACTACCCTCAGATCCCCTTCCCGGGCTGGACACTGGTCGCGCTGGCTTGGCCCCCCAATCAGCTCGTGAGGTACGCGACAAATATGTTGAGTACTTCATGGGTCGGGGGGCCATTGCTATGCCAGATCATATTTCTTTCTAATTCGGCCCCCAAAGAAAGGAATATTCTCAAAAATAATAAATAATTAGACCATTGGACTTTATACAGTTGTTTGTCATTAATGCTTTTTCTCTTTTTCTCTGTCTTCCTGGTTCTCTAACTAACTTCTTCAATTGTAATGCATAATTGATTTCTCCACTTTTAGTAACTAACCACATTTTGCACAGTATTCACTCATCTACAAACAGGGTATTGAGTCTAGAAATAAGAAGCAACTCCATTTGTAAATTTGGAGGTCAAGTATTTTAATTTTTGCTTGTTCATGACCCCAAAAATTATTTTATATTTTTTTCATTACTCCCTGCTTTTGTACTTAGGAGTCTACAAAAAATTTTTATTATTTTTTTTTTTTTTCAGGTAATTCAACCAAAAATATTATGCAGATTATACATTTATTAACAAGTTCACATTTTTTTTTATCAAATATAGTTAGATTTATTGTTTACATATATATATATATATATATAGACTATTTTTGGTGGGGTGTTTACCGCCTTAATTTTTTTTTTTGGGCATATTTTTTATGCACAAAAAACAATAATTTTATAACCATTTTTTTTGTTTTTGGTGTTTTTTTCAAAAAGTAAATTTTTAGGTGAGATTTTGGAGTCAAATCTCTACTTCACTAAATTCAGTGATTAGAGAGATTTATAATTCTATATATATATATTTTAAATTTTTTGGCGTTGTTTATTCTTTTTGGTCTAAACTTTATAGTATCCCAAAATGTTCAACATGGTCAAAAAGTAACAAAATCCAATTCCAAAAATATAAAAACTCACAACAGCAGTCAGTCATGGTGTGCTTTCACACTGGAACACGCCAAAATTGGAAGATACACACATTCAGTGCAAACTCGCCAAATGTCATTGGTTCAACAGACAAATGGCCACATGTGCTATCTGACATCATGGGTGATCAATGTCTGTGTTCTGTGGGAGCAAACCCTTCCTCTCAACTACTTGAGGATGGAGGAGGGGGTTGGACCCACAAAGCACAGACATTAGATATTCTGTGATGGCAGATAGCACATGTTGGCACACTGTGTGTGTATCTTCAAATTTTGGCGTATTCATTATTAAAACTGTAAAAATGTTTGTGGGGGCGGGGGATGGGCGGGGGGTGTTTCAGTCTTTGACACGGCCCATCATGTCAATAATGTTTTTAAAATTAGATTCGATGACCATCATTCTTTGCCGCATATTGTCCATTTCCGTGCAGCATTCCAAAAGGACATTTGTTAAATTCTCTTCCATGACAACCATCCTTTCACGCATATTGTGCATTTCAGTGCTGCACTCCATTACCTGCTGAATAATTATAGCAGCACTTGCACGTGAAAATATTGGCACACCATCCTCCTCCCCTAAAAAAAAAAAAAAAAAATGGCATTTACAACATTATTTTTCGATGAGGCCTATCTACATATGTTTTTTTGAATCAAGCTAGGGTGACACTGACCTGATGGGCTTCTCCTTTCCACCTCTTCGACATCTTCTATCACTCCTCCTTCTTCCACCACCTCCCCATCATCTTCTATCACTCCTCCTTCTTCCACCACTTCCCCATCATCTTGGACTCCTCCTTCATCCATCAATCCACCTTCTTTCAATTCGCCAAATTGTTCTTCCGCCACTTGCCCTTCATCTGCTATAACTTCTAAGTCCAAAATTACTTCTTCCTCCTCTCTTCCTTCCTCCTTTCTTCCTTCCTCCTCTCCTTCCACATCCTCTTCTCCTTCCACATCCTCTTCTCCTTCCACATCCTCTTCTCCTTCCACATCCTCCTCCTCCTCCACATGTTGAGATGGCAGATTTTGGCCTTGTCTGGCCCTCTCTGCCTCCTCCAAATGCTGGCGACTTCTTTCCCCTGAAATAAACCAAAAAAAATGTAGACTCATCAGCACACAGATATTGGAGAGCATAAATCGCACACATTGCTTAGAAGATGCTTTCATTTAGTTACTTTTATCTTTCACCAAACCTACATTTTGCAATTACTTCTATATGGCAAGCTCTGATCCTGCCCCTTTTTAGCAAAGTGACACACATGGATGTCCCCCCTAAACTGTATTTCTGGGAGACCCTACCAAAACCCATTTTTGATTTGGGGAGACACAGGTGCTCTGCATTGCAGATGTGAAAACATCTGCTTTATTACCACTGTTTTTAGAATGAATCCTGTTTGCCTTTCCCATTCTCATAATTTTATTTTCTAGAACTAGCTTTTACACAATGTTTACAAACAAAGTTTTTGGCCAGTGAGCCATGTCCAGGTGTGTTGTTCCTGGAATAACCGAGCCTTTCTGAGAAACTATGTGATGTTACGTTGTTTACTAAGAACACTATTTGTAAATATGTTGGTATTTAGGTCATAAAAAATAAATGACAACATGTCTTTAAAATTACAAGCAGGCCAAGGAGGCAGATGGTGAAATATACATGGCAACACATTATTGCAGACAATCACCCCCCCCCCCCCCCAAACCCAATATATATTTACTTACTTTTACGCAGAATTTTAAGTATTTTCTTCATCTGATGTGGCTCCCTCAATTTTAAGTCTGACCATCGTTTCCTCAGCTGTTCCTTGGACCTGGTGATCCCAAACAGCCTCTGCATTCTCCTCGCCACCTTGTCCATAATATGTGCCTTTCGGCGGTTAGGGGTCTTGTATGGCCCTAATTCACCATCATAGTCCTTCTTTCGCATGATGTAAACTAACTCCACCATTTCCTGGAACCGCATATTAGTGGCTTTATATCTTCTTTGCCTTGATCGGGACGTCCCTGCCTCTGTCCCTTCACTTGTGGCATGAGAGCATCGTGCCCGCTCGTGTGACATCGCCATCTTTCCTTTCCCACAGAGATTATGGGCGTGGAAAAGATGAATTCTTACGCCATGGGCGGAGAAGAGGGCGGCGTTTAATACATACGCGGAGTGTAGAGAATGCAAACAACGTGTTTACGTCGGTTACGCGGAGAATCTTCGAGCGCATACAGAACATACACAGTTAACGCCATATTTCCTAAACTCATTGATT
The DNA here is from genome assembly GCF_905171775.1 of Rana temporaria. Taxonomy (NCBI): domain Eukaryota; kingdom Metazoa; phylum Chordata; class Amphibia; order Anura; family Ranidae; genus Rana; species Rana temporaria. Next base: position 200,441,503 of record NC_053493.1, read on the forward strand.
AAGAGCCTCGCAAAGGTGACGAGGGCGGGGTTTAATAAATACGCGGAGTGTTTAAAAGGTGCACGCCGTGATTACGCATCTTACGCGGTAATTAGGCGAGCGTGAGAAACGAGGAGCGAGAGACAGGAAGGTAAGGAAATTAAAAATGTGATCAGCAGAGGCCTTGAAAATGTAGACACATGGGATGGGGGTTTGGGCTGTTGGTTGCACCCTTTTTAAGCTATTCTGTCTATGGGGTACCACAATGTTATTTTGGTATCCAAATGCTTTTGGACACCTCACAAAATAGAGATGTGAACAATGCTGTACCTCATTGACAAGTTTTTGAATGGTGTATTCAGATCAGGCAAAGTATTGTTCAAGTGTTGGTTGTACAGAGGTCATTAGGAAGTGTCTTTTATGTCATCCATTGTCAGGGGCATGAGATTTACACATGAAAGAGTGCCTAGATGAATACTGTCATTTGTAAGCATTGTTTAGTTTTCTATATTAAAAATATTTACAGCAATGTTAACAATGGCTCTGCATCTAGCAAATCAATGTTTGGTACAAGCAATGCGGCCGAGCTGCCAATCATTGTTTAAACAAGAGAGACTGTGTTTGTAATTAGATATAGGTAATAAATTTGAAGACACATATTAGATCAAGGTCAACGCTGATCCTTTTGAATATTTATTTTTCTGTGGTTTATGTTTTTGGAATCTAGACTCAAAAAGAAATATAATTTTTCAAAAAATTCAATGGACCTCCTACAAACCAAGGAAGCTATAGAGGCCTTACTCCAAAAATATCAGGAGACGCCCATCCTGTGGAATTCCAAACACGCATTATATTGCAATAAAGAGGTACGAGCGGCAGCACTAGAAGAGCTAGCAAACTATATGCAAACTTGGGTGCCAGGATGCACTGCCAACATGGTGAAGGATAAACTTGCCAACCTCAGAAGCACATACAGGAGAGCATACAAAGCTAATAAAAGCAAAAAATCAGGAGCAGCAGCAAGACAAGCAAAGGAACCCAAACTGTGGTATTATAAACAGATGGCTTTTTTGCGGGACGAAATGGAAGGCAGGAAAACGATGTCGAGTCTTTCTTCCAACCTTTCCTCCATGCTACCTTCCAGCGGACCTTCCCCAGATGACCACAGCCCTGCAGAGTCGGAGGAAGAGGGCCTGGCTGACAGAGATGCAGATCTGCCACCCTTCGATGAGGAGGTATAGTAGTTTCCTCTATATTTCTTGCGTAAATAATTCTTGGTGGATTAATGATTAGATATTGTAAAAAAAAAGCCAAGCTGGGAAAAAGCAAAAAAAAAGGTGTTCAGACAAATAGGTGTCAGAGATGACAACTGCAGGGGTCAGAAGTAGAGTGTATTCAAGTAATAATGAACAGAAAATACTAAACGAAAAACATGAAAATGAGTGTGGTTTTATTTAGCGAAATTGTAAAAAATGTCCTTTTTTTTCCACACAGGAAGAAGAGATCAGCCAGGAGGTGGCAGATCCTCAGGTGTCTGTCAGCCAGGAGGAGGCCGGGGTCAGTGGCAGCCAGGAGGAGGCCGGGGTCAGTGGCAGCCAGGAGGAGGCCGGGGTCAGTGGCAGCCAGGAGGAGGCTGGGCCCAGTGGCCTGCAGCAGGTCCCCCCGGCCAGGAGAACCACCACCAGCCAGTCTTCTCCCCCCCAGGTGAGGCCATCAGGCCGAAGGAGGCAGTTGAGGCCTGTGGAGGAGGCAAGCCTCCGCATGATACAGGAGGCAAGCGCCATCATGAGGGCCCCCCTCAACCCCACAGAGGCCTTCAGTGCCTCATTGGCCCATGATTTAAATGAAGGGGAGGAGGACCAGAGAAGACTGGCAAAGGCCCTGATGAACCAGGTCCTTTGGTGGATGCAGAGGGGCCTGCTGACCCCAGAGACTGGGCTATGTGACCCGGCCCGGCTTGCGGAACACCATCCTCCTGCTGCCACATCGACCCCACCTGCAAGACCCCGTGTTAGATCCGCTGGAAGGCTGCCTGGAGGGAAGGCTGGAAAGAGGAGGAAACGTTGATTTTCTGCCTTCCATTTCCTTCCACATAAAGGACATCTTGTTTGTACTACCACAGTTTGGGTTCCTTTGTTTGTGTGCTGCTGCTTCATATTTTTGTGTTTGGCTCCTGAGGCTTGGAAGTTTATCCTTCACCATGTTGGAAATGCAAGTTTGCATATAGTTTGCTATCTATTCTAGTGCTGCCGTTCTTTTTATTTTTTGTGATGACATTTGCCTGAATAAAAGGCTTTTTGCTTTCATTTGAAAACATGTCTATTGTTTGTTATACTGTGGGGATTATTAGGCAGCAAACCTTTAATAAATATACAATGGGTAATTTACAAAGGACACACTCCTTGGGGGGGGGGACATTTGGTGTGCCAACATGGTTTAATATTCTCTAATGAAACACAAAAAAAAAAAAAAAAAAAAAAAACATGTAAAAAAAAACTATTTTAAATGGTGACATAACTAGAAACAACAAAAAAAAAAAGAAAATATGCACATTCCTTTACAAAAATGACTACTATAAATTATGGAGGACCACCAACCAAAACACACGTCTGGCATAGAAAACATTATTAAAGGATTACATCACAAGCAAGAAATGTGACATTTCAGTATGGGACAACTCTATTGAAATTGCATCAGCAAGAGAACGGGGTTATTCTAGCAAGAGAAGAATTAATAAAACGAGGCAAGAAAATGTGGTTTAGTGCGCCTTTTTAAGACATTGTTCTCTTGCTAGAATAAAAGGTTTGTAATGACGAATGTGCCATATCCCAAACAAACGCGAGTTTTACCTGAACGAGCGCTCCCGTCTCCTCATTTGGACTGAGCATGCGCGGGGTTTTTGTACGCTGCTTTTGTGTACAGACGACCGAACATGTCTGACGGACACGATTCCAGCAGACTGTTTTAAAGCAAGACCAGGAAACAGTTGTTCGTTGGAAAACGGTCTGGCCGACGAATGTTTGCTGGAATCCTGTACGTTGCTGCCTACACACGAACGAACATGTCCGCTGAAACTGGTCCGCGGACCAGTTTCAGCAGACATGTTTGGTCGTGAGTACGGGGCCTAACACCTCCCCTTCAGGCTGGAAAGCATCAGATCAGGGAAAAAAAAAAAAAACCTCTCATGCCATTGCAGCTTTGTTCCTACATGTGTGATGAACTGAGTCTGCTCAGACACTTAGAAACAAATTATCCTTTTAAAAGGTGAAAATCACTTGGATGCTCATAGAGCGTGGTTTGGGTTAATACCAGGTGTGCGCAATTACAAGCTCATCCAAACTAGAGACTGCAATTTGTTCATGTGATTTCAATTGCTTCATTACTAGCACTGTTATAAAAAGCATGGATCGATCATTCCTCAGCTGCCCTCAGAAGGGGCAGGCTGGCAGAAATGCTGTTGCTAAACACAAATGTGGTTTGTTGCATGTTTTTTTTTATTTTGCCAATGGTTTTTGTTTATTTTTAAATGATGTTCACTTTGATGTATTTTTGTTTGTGTGTGTGTTTGTCTTTTTTTGCTTTCCTTGTTTTGTTGACCAATAAAAATTACTTTTAAATTTGGAAGTTTGTTTTTTGTTACTTTTTCATGCTATATTTTGACAGCTGCAGCTGAAATAGGTGTGGGCCTAACAAATTATGTGTGATTTTTGTCTAAGCTTCTTTCCTGGTGTGTAGGCATGAAATGTTTGCCATGTTTAATCTCGAGGAAATTAAAGACAAACTGGTAAGTATTTTTTTTCTGCAGTGGTCCTCAGCCCTCAAGTACCCCGACAGGACATGTTTTGTGGATTTATCTTATCAAGAATTGCTGTCCAGACTGTCTTTTAAAGCACATGTGTAAGATGAAGTAAAACCTGCAAACATGGCCTGTGGGGGGGGGGGGGGGGGTTTGCTATTGGTGGACAGGCTTGACGTGCTGATTTACAGCACTGTGCTTAAATCTAGCGCAAGGCAATCCTATTCTAATTGTGGGTGTTTGAGGGAAGCCAAGTAAGTGTTAGAACCCCTGCTTTGTGTTTTTTTTTTGGGTTGAGCTTTGTGTCCCTTTTCTTAAAATTGGCTTCACTTCCTGTCACACAGCTGAGCAGGAAGTGAGGTTAAAACCCTACCAGTGTCTTTTCTTGGGGACACAGGTCAATCTAACTAGTGGGCCCATTAAGCAAATTGCACTCCAGCACTGCTGTGTACACCCCAAATCATGGGTCTTCAAGCTACGGCCCTCCAGTTGTTCAGGAACTACAATTCCCATCATGATTATTTAGTTTGGGGTTTAGTAAAGGCAAAGCCACTCTGCAGTACAAGCATAGTTGCTGAAAATCAGAGAGGAAGCACTGATGGTTTTAACATCCAATCCTGTAGAAGCAAAGTTGTTTTGTTTTCTTCCTTGCTTTGCACTTGTAGTGCAAAGTGGATTTGCCTTTAGTAAATGCACCCCAAAGTCCAAGATCCCTAATAATTTGGGGTGTACACAGCAAAATGCTAGAGTGCAATTTACATAATGGGAAACTATTTAGATTGATCTCTGTGTCCCCAAGAAAAGATATTAGTAAGGTTTTACCCTCACTTCCTGTTTGGCTATGTGACAGGAAGTGAATGAATTAGAAAGGATGAAGACACCTCACAAATGTTGTCACTATCAGGGGTGCAGACATCCCCAAAAAAATGAGCAGATAATACGTATTTGCAAATTAATAATTTTTTAGTTAACATTGGGTGGGGTGCTCCAACACACACATTCATACATAGTAGCAACGCTGTATCCTGGCCTATTGGCATGGTTATATTTTCTTAGGCCTCTCAATAAAACTCTATGAAATGTGTGCTTAAACTAGAACCAGGGGTGGACTGACAACTCATGGGGCCCCCGGGCAATAGAAGATTATGGGGCCCCTCTGGCTTACAGATGGCCACCACGCCAGGAGGCCGTGCAGAGGCGGGGCAGCTAAAATCTTGGGATATTCACATTAAAAGCATGTCAGTTTCGGACATATCAGGGACAGATCTAAAAAAATAAAAGATTTTTACATACTGTCCCTGGTTTTACTGAGCCTGGCAACCCTGATGGGGGCCCCCTAGTGGCATGTGGCCCTCGGGCAGTGCCCGAGTGACTCAATGGTCAGTCCGCCCCTGACTAGAACTATAATCAACACTTTTTATTTTCTTTAATTTTGGATAGAGTGAGGGAGGGTTATAGGCCCTGTCAGTTTATTTTGTATTATCTGTGTCCAATTGGGGAGATTTGCCTTCACTTCCTGCCCCATAGCCAAACAGGAAGTGAGAGAAAAACTATGCAAATTAAGGGAGTCCAGTAACCCCCTCCCCCCCCAGAACTAGTGTGTGTGTGTGCCCTGAAAATTCCTGGGCGGGTGATACAAAAACAGGGTGTGGCTTTGACAGGAAGGGGTGGGTCATTTTTCTATTAGGAGGTGCAGAAATGTAGTCAGGCCTAGGGCAGCACAAAACCTAAATATACTACTGCATATTAGGGCTTATTTAGACCGGATCCGATGTACAGCATGTTTTTATATTGTGGGAGGAAACCCACACAGGCACAGGGAGAACATGCAAACTCCATGCAGATGCTGTCACAGGCGGGATTCGAACCAACGACTCTTTTGCTGCTAGGTCAAAGTGCTATACACTACACCACTGTGCTGAACGAACATGATTGCAGCTGAAAGCATGAGATCTTTTTTTTTTCCAATACCATGCTTTCCAGCCTTATTGACACCGCCTCTCTCCATAAAGAGGACCTGTCACACACTAGTCCTATTACAAGGGATGTTTACATTCCTTGTAATAGGAAGAAATGTGATCCGAAATCAAAAAAAGTGACAAAAAAGTGAAAGAAGAAAAATATGAGCTAAAAAACACAAAAAAATAAACGGCCCTGTCCCTAGAAGCTCGCACTCAGAAGCGAATATGCATGTAAACACCATTCAAACCACACATGTGAGGTATTGACGCATGCGTTAGAGCGAGAGCAATAATTCTAGCCCTAGACCTCCTCTGTAACTCTGAACTGGTCACCTGTAAAAAAAAAAAAACAAGCATTGCCTATGGATATTTTTATGTCCCGAATTTTAGCGCCTTTCCATGATTGTGTGACAAGTCGGTATCTATTTACTCGGTGTAACATCATCTTTCACATTATCCATAAGATTGGGCTAACTTTACTGTTTGGTTATTTTTAAATTCATGGACTGTGGTGTTTTTTTGGGCAAAAAAAAAAAGGCGTTAGAATAATTATTGCGCAAATGCCGTTGGAAATCAAATAAAAAATGTCCGCCACTTTATTCCCTAGGGTGTCTGCTAAAAAATTATCTATAATGTTTGGGGGTCCTGAGTAATTTCCCAGGAACAAAATATAATTTTTACATGAAGGAGAGAAGTGCCAGAATAGGCGCGGTATGGAAGTGGTTAAAGTGAAATAATAAAAGTGAAATATTCCTTTAAATTTCATACAGGGGGGAGGGGGTTTACACGCATGTTTCCCGTGCTTAGAACTGTCCCTGTACAAGATGTCATTTCTGAAGTGAAAAAAAAGTAAGTTTAAAGTACTCATGGCTATAAAGAATACAGTCATTGCTCATTAAAACTAAAAAAAAAAAAAAAAAATGTATGGGGGTCCCCCCAAATTAAATTACCAGGCCCTTCAGGTCTGGAATGGATATTAAGGGGAACCCCGCCGTAAAAACAAAAAAAAAGTGACAAAAGTGTGAAAAATGACAGTAGCCGGTTTTTGACAATTCCTTTAATAAAATCTTTTTTCCGCGGTTCCTTCTTCTTCTTTCATTCGGGTTTCTTCCTCTGCTTCTTTCTTGGGTCTTCTAGTCCACATCTTGCCATCTTGCCGTCTTCTCCCATCTTCTTCTCTGTCCGTCGACCTTCTCGTCCCGCATCTTCTTGATCTTCTGGGTGCTGCGCTTGAAATTGTAGATCCCGCCGTGTTCCCGCTCCTGGGACCCGCCCCCCTCTGACGCCACAGGTTAACTCATCTGAAAGTCCGCGTGTGGCATATGTGCGTCAGAGGGGGGCGGGGTGACATGAGTGTGACACGGCGGGAACTTCAATTGGAAGCTGCGGCGGCTTCTTCTCCGGACGGCGCGCTTGAAATTGAATTCCCCCGCCGTGTGACGCTCTGTGACCCCGGCCCCCTCTGACGCACATGACCTTCTAAGGAGTTTACTTGTGGCGTCAGAGGGGGGCAGGTCCCAGGAGCGGAACACGGCGGCCAAATCAAATTCAAGCGCTGGGTCCGGGGAAGAAAAAGATGTGGAGGAGAAGGCTGGCGGACCGAGAAGAAGACAGGAGAAGACACAAGATGCGGACGAGGAGGCTGGCGGACGGACGGAGAAGAAGATGGGAGAAGACAGCGGGCAAGATGTGGACGAGAAGGCTGAAGGACGGACGGAGAAGATAGAAGAACACGTCGGACTCGGGCAAGATGTGGACGAGAAGACCCAAGAAAGAAGCAGCGGAAGAAACCTGAATGGAAGAAGAAAAGAAGATTTTAATAAAAGATTTGTCAAAAACCGGCTACTGTCATTTTTAACACTTTTGACATTTTTTTGGGGTGAAATGGTACCCCATTACCAATTCACATAGGGGGGGGGCAGGATCTGGGGGTCCCCTTTGTTAAAGGGGTCTTCCAGATTCTGATAAGCCCCCCACCCGCAGACCCCCACAACCACCGGGCAAGGGTTGTGGGGATGAGGCCCTTGTCCCCATCAACATGGGGACATCCTCCCCATGTTGAGGGCATGTGGCCTGGTGCGGTTCAGGAGAGGGGGGGCCGCACTCTGTCCCCCCCTCTTTTCTGTGGCCGGCCAGGTCAACGTGCTCGGATAAGGGTCTGGTGTGGATTTTTAGGGGGACTCCACGCCATTTTTTTTTAAAATTTGGGGTGGAGTTCCCCTTAAAATCCACACCAGACCTGAAGGGCCTGGTATGAATATTTGCCGGGAACCGCACGTCTTTTTTTTTTTTTTTTTTTTTTTTACGGCGGGGTTCCCCTTAATATCCATATCAGACCTGAAGGGCCTGGTAATTTAATTTGGGGGAACCCCTACACATTTTTTTTTTGTTTTATGAATTAATCCTGTCAGAATTGTCAGAGCCGACAATTCATTATAGCCGCGTGTGAATTTTAAATGGCTTTTTTTCTTTCTGAATGTCACTTTGTGCAGGGGCAGTTCTAAGTTCGGGAAAAATGCGCTATTTCACATGCTGACATTACACCCCCCCAGGTACGAAATTTAAAGTAATATTTCACTTTTATTGTTTCACTTTAAGAATTATTAATTTCACTGCTCCCGAAAAAACGGCCGTTTTAAAAAAAAAAAAAAACATTGATACATGTCCCCTGGGGCAGGACTGAGGTCCCCAAACACTTTTTAGGACAAAACTTGCAGATTAGCCTTTAATAATAACACTTTTGATTTCTCCCATAGACTTCTATAGGGAGATCGGCCCGGCTTTACATATTACTTTCAATGCGCCGGCTGCTACGCTGGTTCATGCGCCTAATTAAGGCTTCACCCGGAGTACTAATTAACGCATGAACCATCGCAGCGCACAGAGGATAGTAAATCAGCCCCGAAGTGTTTAAGATAAAGTCCTTGGGGCAGATTCAGGTAGCTTTTACGGCGATGTATCTCCAGATACGCCTCCGTAATTTGAAATCTGCGCCGGCGTATCGTTACGCCGATTCTCAAAGGCAGATATGCTAAAAAAATAGGCTTCCTCCGCCGACGTAACTTGAATGCGGCGGCATATAATTGTGTGCAATATTACGTTGACCGCTAGGGAAGCTTCCGTTGTTTTTGGCGTAGAATATGCAAATTACCTAGTTACGTCGATTCACGAACTTACGTGCGCCCGGCGGTAGTTTTTTACGTCGTTTGCGTAAGGCTTTTTCGGCGTAACGTTGCTCCTGCTATTAGGAGGCGCAGCCAATGTTAAGTATGGATGTCGTTCCCGCTTCGAAATTTGAATTTGTTTACGTCGTTTGCGTAAGTCGTTTGCGAATAGGGCTGGATGTAATTTACGTTCACGTCGAAACCAATACGTTGTTGCGGCGTACTTGAGAGCAATGCACACTGGGATATGTACACGGACGGCGCATGCGCTGTTCGTAAAACACGTCAATCACGTCAGGTCATCACACATTAGCATAAAACACGCCCCCCCTTCCACATTTGAATTATGTGGGCTTACGCCGGCCCCATTTACGCTATGCCGCCGCAACTTACAGAGCAAGTGCTTTGTGAATACTGCACTTGCTCCTGTAAGTTGCGTCAGGATAGCGTAAATACAATACGCTGCGCAGGTACCTGAATCTGCCCCCTTGTTCAAGACAAGAAACTGGAACCACCCACAATGGAAACAAAACCATTTCAATTGGATCATAGATGGCAGGGTCTTGTAGTCTCGCCAAATGGAAGATCATAGGTGCAGGCAAAGAGTACACAAAAGGCAACTCCTCATGGTGTAGTATTTAAAACCAGGGTAATTTTATTTATTTTTTTTACACAGCCAGGGCACTCACATTTTGTCAGATAAAAACAGGCATGTCAAGGCTGCAGTCTGTCATGAATAGCACTTGTTTCCAACCACAAAGATGGCCGTGGTCGACACATTACAGCGTTGTGACGTCAGAGCTCTACCCTACGTGGCGTTTTATCCAATGGAACGTCGTCAGGGGCTAGTTACCTTTCTTGTATTCTATGCATACACCTATGATCTTCCATTTGTTGAGACTTCAAGACCCAGCCATCTATGATCCAATTGAAGTGGTTTTGTGGCGCTGTGGACATATCATGCTTGTTTGACCACCTGTAATTCAGTGGTCCATTTTCTTTGGTAAGAGGCTCGGTGTGTTGATGTTCGGTGGAGGATAATTTCATGCTCACCTGATTGTGTCTCTGTTTACACCATGGATGGTTCCAGTTTATTTTCCTGAACATGGACTTTATCTCAAACACTATTGGCTCTTGCCTTTAATTTTATGTTACTAGCGCTGCATAAACCCATTTTTTATATAGGACTGTAATGCTTCAATATTTCTCATTACAGAAACTAGTATATAGAAATGTTGACAAATAATTCTACAAATTTGATATATAGATATACTGTATACATAGGGGCAGATTCACAAAGATTTGCCTATCTTTAGGCAGGCGTAGCGTATCTAAGATACACTACGCTGCTGTAACTTACTTTTTCTTCTTGTGATTCCTCAAAGAATCCACGTGGTAAGTTACGGTGGCATAGTGTATCTATTGCGCCCTAAGGGCACGCAATTTCAAATGGGAGTGATGGGGGCGTGTTCTATGCAAATACGTTGTGACCCGACGTAAACAAAGTTTTTTTTTAACGGTGCATGCGCCGTCCTTAAAATATCCCAGGGTGCATTGCGACAAAGTACGCCGCAAGGACGTCATTGGATTCGACATGAAAGTAAATGACGTCACATTCCTATTCACGAACGACTTACGCAAACGATGCAAAAAATGTAAAATTAGACGCGGGAACGACGGCCATACTTAACATTGAGTACGCCACCATATAGCAGCTTTAACTATACGCCGGAAAAAGCCGAACGGAAACGACGTAAAAAAATGCGACGGCCGCTCGTACGTTCGTGGATCGTTCGGAAATAGCTAATTTGCATACTCGACGCGGAAACGCCACCTAGCGGCCGCCGAATAATTGCATTTACAAGAATTACAAGAACCATATGATCTGTGGTGTTGTTGATTTAACCACTAGCCGACCAGCCACCGTCATTATACGGCGGCAGGTCGGCTCTCCTGGGCGAAAGCCCGTAGCTATACGTCCTATCGTATAGCCGCCACTAGGGGGCGCGTGCGCGCCGCCAGAGGCGCGCGCGCGCCCCCCGCTCGCCCCGTCTCCCGTGCGTGTGCCCGGCGGGCGCGATCGCCGCCGGGCACACGCGATCGCTCGTTACAGAGCGGGGACCGGGAGCTGTGTGTGTAAACACACAGCTCTCGGTCCTGTCAGCGGGGGAAATGCTGATTTTCTGTTCATACAATGTATGAACAGAAGATCAGTGTTTCCCCTAGTGAGGCCACCCCCCCCCCCCCACAGTAAGAACACACCCAGGCATACTTAACCCCTTCCCCGCCCCCTAGTGTTAACCCCTTCACTGCCAGTGGCATTTTTATAGTAATCTAATGCATTTTTATAGCACTGATCGCTATAAAAATGCCAATGGTCCCAAAAATTTGTCAAAAGTGTCCGAAGTGTCCGCCATAATGTCGCAGTAACGAAAAAAAATCGCTGATCGCCGCCATTACTAGTAAAAAAACTATATTAATAAAAATGCCATAAAAATACCCCCTATTTTGTAAACGCTATAACTTTTGCGCAAACCAATCAATAAACGCTTATTGCGATTTTTTTTACGAAAAATATGTAGAAGAATACGTATCGGCCTAAACTAAGGAAAAAAATTTTTTTTTATATATTTTTGGGGGATATTTATTACAGCAAAATGTAAAAAATATTATTTTTTTTCAAAATTGTCGCTCTATTTTTGTTTATGGCGCAAAAAATAAAAACCGCAGAGGTGATCAAATACCACCAAAAGAAAGCTCTATTTGTGGGAAAAAAAGGACGCCAATTTTGTTTGTGAGCCACGTCGCACGACCGCGCAATTGTCAGTTAAAGCGTCGCAGTCCCGAATCGCAAAAAGTGCTCTGGTCTTTGACCAGCAATATGGTCCGGGGGGTAAGTAGTTAAAGAACATTGCACCTCTGTTTTAAAGGTAGAAACATAAGATAACATTGAGCCACACCCATTATACTCTCATTGTATTTCTACTATGTGTACAACAAAGAAAGGGAAACTCTTGCATTTCCCTAGGCACTATAAAAATAATTCACAGCATCAGCGTGGAGACAGCATCAGCAGTCAGTTTGTCAGAGTCAGATGTCAGTCGAAAGTCAGATTTGGCAGTCAGAGTAGTTAGATACTTTTTAAACTTTCCTTCACCCCTCCATTTGTTCTGCTTCAAATTCCCTGTCTCATTATATTTATTATACTTTTCTAACTATATAAAAGTCATATTCAAAAGTGCCTTTGTTGTATTTTATTGAAAAACAGAAGAAAAAAAGAAGTGATATAGCAAAAAAAAACAAGCGATCCATTGAGTCTTTCCACAGTTTTTGTATTCATTTTTTTTTTTTACTCATTTATATTTTTGTCTCAAGTATGTTTGAATCCACACACTGTTGACTGACTCACTACCTCTTCTGGAAATCTATTCCAAGCATCAACTACTCAATACAGGCGGTCCCCGGGTTACAAACAAGACTGTAGGCTTGTTCTTAAGTTAAATCTATTTGTAAGTTGGAACAGGTAATTTTTTTTTGGTGTAGCTCCAGCCAAAAAATCTATTTTTAAGCTTTTTGGATATCATAGGGAAGGGTTATCGCCACTTCAACATTTGTTTTGCTGGTGATAAAGCATCAGTGGAGACACCTTTTTCCCACATTAACACATGTACAACTGTGCTCTGTTTTTTTATATGTTCACAGAAGTGCCTTGCCAGACGACTTCTGTTAAACAGGATAGGTTATTCCTTTAATGTTGGACACCTTATTTTGGCATCCATGAGCTGTCCTTTGCCCCAGCTCTAAGTCCCTTGTTGGACCTCTAAGGTATTTGTATTTTTATTTGGCACACGTTGTGTGCAATGTTTTAATACATTGCCAAATACCTAGATACATCTCCGTCTGACATAAATACTGGATACATTAATTTCTCTCTTATTTTTTCCTTTTCCCGCATTTTTTTCGTTTTTTCTTTTCTTTTTTCATCTCTTGTCTATGTACTGCCTTTCTAACTAAAACAGGGATTTGGTTACCCGTATTTTTTTCCCCTCATACGCCTCCTTTGTCTGTGGATTGAAGTACCTACTCGCTCATGTCATCATAGACACATTTGGCCTGGACCACCGGTATGTTCCAAATATACATGGTTGATTCCCTGTTATATTATATATCTTAGGCCGTGTACAGACGACCAAACATGTACGATGAAACCGGTCCGCCGGACCGTTTTCACCGTACATGTCTGCCCGGGGATTTCTGTATGGTGGCTGTACTCACCATCATACAGAAATCCGCGCGTAAACAATACGCGGGGCGTATCCGCGCCATCGCCGCAACGATGACGCGGCGACGTGGGCGGCCCTGCCAGTTCAATGCTTCCACGCATGCGTCAAAGTCATTCGACGCATGCGAGGGATGGCGGGCGCTCGGACATGTACGGTAGGTCTGTACAGATGACCGAACATGTCCGAGCGGACAGGATTTCAGCGGGCTGTTTTAAAACAAGTCCAGAAATATTTGCCCGCTGGAAAAAGGCCCGGCGGGCAAATGTATGCTGAAATCCTGTCCGCTCGGGCCTACACATGACCGAACATGTCTGCTGAAACTGGTCCGCGGACCAGTTTCAGCAGACATGTTCGGTCGTGTGTACGGGGCCTTAGGGTTAGAAAGATCTTGCACATGTTTTTTCATTCTATTCATATCTGTTCATTTTTGTTTATCTCCATGGATATCCCATATACATGTATGTAGACATGTGTAAAGAAGCACACATAACAATGCTTATAATTACATATATATACAATTTGTATATACATGGGTTTATATCTATTTTCCCCTTTTGTCAGATGATCGATTTCTAAACGTGATTTATACACTATCTTCTATCATCAGTATATACTCCGTCTACCTTGGAGCTATCCTGGATGGATTTATCCACCACTGTGTATCAGGTGATGTAGCCACATGATGTAGCCCATATGTTCTGAAAAAAATCTTGTTTTTTTCTCCTGATTTTAACCAATTGATATAGTTTTACTATATTTTATTCTTTATGTAAATACTACCATTACCATTTTTTATGCTGTACTAATATGATATGTATTACGCCTAGATTGTGAAAACTATAGCTACATAGTAGCAATAATCCTGTTCATTTCGTCCTGAAGAAGCCCCACGGTGAAACGCGTAGGCGACTTCAATAGGATTCATTCACTATTCATTTATTTTTGTTCCGGATGGTTGTATTGTGATTGTAACCAGTTGCATTCTATTATACCATTGTCAGTGTACATTTTGTAAATTTGTGTAATAAATTATATTTTATACTTCCACGAGCCTCAAAGTCCGACTTTGCCCACTCTTCTGATTGGGTATTTTTCTATATTCTTCTAAACACTTACAGGAGAGAATTTCCCTTCCTAGGGGTAGATTTCCTCTCACTTTCTGTTGTCTCCCTCCGTTTGTAAGTAGGAGTCGTTTGTAATTCAGGTGTTTGAAATTAGGGGACCGCCTGTATTCTAATTTTTGAACTTTCCTTCTACTAGTCCGCAGCCATATCCTCATGTTCTTGTATCTTACTGGACACAGTATTCTATATGAAATCTAACTAAAGTACTATATAGAGATATAAGGTCCTCCTTCTGATAATGATCAAATGCTTTGCTAAAATCAAAACAGCCACCGCACCACACTAGTCCAAAACATTTGTGATATAGTCAAAAAAAATTAACCAATCTGACATGATCTGTCCTTAGTAAATGCATGTAATTGCACGTTGTAACGAACGAGTTGACAAACGTATGTCCAAAACGCCCATCTGGACGTGTGGGCGCTATCTCGGTCCATGAGGCTGCAGCCGGCATGTGTGTGCAGTTAAAGAACTACTCATTCTTTAATTTTTGAACTATTATCCATTGGTTGATGAAATGATACATTTGGGGTCAGTTTTATCAGCTGTTAATTCTCTTAGCTGTACTATGAAATACATGCTTTTTGGTTATGTATAAAAATGTTAGTCAATACTAATATGTACATTGATGCATTGTATATATTTCTGATGACATATACGTTATCATCATAGATTTAAGTCACACCTTTGGAAGTTTCAAGCTCTTCTAGTCTCTGAAGAAGATCCACACTAATGCCGCGTACACACGATCGGTTCAACCGATGAGAATGGTCTGATGGACTGTTTTGATCGGTCAAAACTGATCGTGTGTGGGCGCCATCGGTTATTTATCCACCGGTTAAAAAAAAGCTAACTTGTTTTAAATTTAACCGATGGATTCCTAACCGATAGAAAAAAAAACGATCGTTAGTAGGCACAACCATCGGTTAAAAATCCATGCATTCTCAGAATCAAGTCGACGCATTGAACTTTGTTTTTTTCAGCACGTCGTGTGTTTTACGTCACAGCGTTCTGATACGATCGTTTTTTTAACCGATGGTGTGTAGGCGTGATGGACCATCAGTCCGTTCTCATCGGATGGACTGATCGTGTGTACGCGGCATAAGTGTTTTTTGAAATGTGTTGGATGCTCTGTTGGTTGACAGTTTCTGGGCTTCTTTCTCAGCTGGTTTCATACTTGTCCCCAATTTTATGTGTTTGTTTTTATGATTGTAGATGTAATACTTTTTTGTGTTTATGTGTTAAAAATTTTAATGTATGTTCACTAATAAATTTGTACCAATTTGGGGGCGCATGCGCGGCAGCTCCCAAGATGGCCGCCGTCATCTAGAGCTCCGCTCCACCACGGCCTAACGAATCTCACCGGAGCATCCGGAGCGCCCCCGCAGCCGTACCACTGGGATCACCGTGCAGGGGAAACACCCCCGATTCCGCAGATGTCCTCGCCGTCCGTCCGGAGGGACCTGACAGGGCAGATGGCGGCGTCTCCTGGCCCCCTCAGCTATGCCAAGATGGCGGCGACACAAGGCCTGGCTGAAACGGAGCAGCAGGAGGACTCCATAGCGGACCAGGATCTGCACCCCCCGCAGTCCCCAGGTACAGAATTCCCCCCCTTGGCAGCAGCGGCATCCCCAGCATCCACCGAGTCACTGCTGGAGAGGGTGGGAGCTGGATTCCCCACTACCCCCATGATGGATCCCCATACAGGGATGCTGCTCTCTGTGTATGAGGTGCAGGAGGAGGCCCCCATCCCCACAGACTTTCCTTCTATGATGTCTGCCTTCTCCCTAATGTTATCCAAAAGCCTAGCTGTAAACGCAGCGCAAATCACATCATCCATTCATGCTGATTTACTGCAGTTGGGGATGAGGATGGACACTATTGAGCAGAAGGCTGATCAGGCGGTGGTAAGGATTAATCAGAACTCTGCCAGGTTACAAGACGTGCAGGAGCAATTGGAAACAGCATTTGCGAAAATAGACGACCTCGAGAATCGTTCGAGACGCTATAACTTTAGGGTGAGGGGTCTCCCCGAAACTGATAAGGAGGTACAGGTCGCAGTGAAAACCCTCATTAAAAGCCTCATCCCTGATATTGCTGAGCACCGTCTTGAGCTAGATAGAGCTCACAGAGCATTGCAAGCCCCCCGATCGGATGGTTTACCCAGAGACATCATTGTGAAACCACACTTCTATGCGGTCAAAGAGGAGGTGATGAAAAGGGCAAGGCGTTCTGACAATCTCATGTTGAACGGTCACAAGATTCAAATTTTTGCAGACCTGTCCCCCTACACAGTACAAAAGCGGCAAGCCCTGAAACCGTTGCTGCAGGTCCTTATGGATAAGGAGGTCACATACAGATGGTCCTTCCCGATCCGTGTGAATTTCACCTACAGAAATAAAAGCTATGGCTTTTCAACTTTCGCGGAGGGGGAGCACCTGCTGGTTCATCTTGGACTGATTGCCCTGGAGCCCCCGAACTCACAGAACAACAGAGGACCTTCTGCTTCAACGAAAAGGCCTTCTCCTGGAAGCCCGCTGCAACAGACCTGGATGAAACAGACCCACAAGCGTTCCAAGGAGAACTTCCATACCTGAGGATCGGTTTCTGATGTCCCTTTTTGTCATTCAGGGGTCCTGACCCGGGAGGGTCTCCCCTTCCTAGAGGGGACTGGGGGATCCCCCTCGCTTTTCTCCCAAGTGGCTGCTCGGAGGGGGGAGGTTCCCGAGGTACATGGACCTAACACCGTAATTTTTATTTAATGTTTTTTTTTCTCTTCTTTTTATTGGTGTTGCTTTCCCCTCCATCGGAACTGGGGCGGTTACCTTGGACTCGGGGGAGGGGGGGGGGATTTGTCTTTAGCCACAGTGCTCCTGGGGGATGCATTTCTGCAAGGTTACACTGGGGTTAGAGTTAATAGCAAGTATAGCCATTCTACTCAACGGTTACAATATTGGCATTGCGTTAACATAGGATCTCTTGGTGGGGGGGGGGGGTGCCAACCCCGGGGAGGTATCATCCTTCACAGTATATGCACCGGTTATCGCTGGGGATGGGCATCTTTGCTCCCAAGGGGTTACTCCCGCTCATGAGGGGCGTTCAGTTTATGGGAATCACGGGCTCCTAGTTAGCCCTCAGGTATGGTTTAGTGGTGATGGGGCCGTGGTGGACCCAGTGCACCTCCATTGGATCGAGAGCACCATGGGTGCAATCGGATCCGTATCCGGTCTTCCGGCGTTAGGGAAGCTCCGGCTCCCTAACAGGGCAGGGGTAGAAGCGGGCGTGCCCACTTCACCCCGGGGTGGGGAGGGGTCGGGGGACCCCCAGGTTCAAGTTATGCACTGTTTATTCCTGGTTTTTGTAGGTATGCATCGATGCAGACATACATGCATAATATTGTCTCTTCTCTCTTTCCTCTCCTTTTCATCTCTGTCATCTCTGCTTCCCTTTCCTAATCCCTGGAGTGCTCTTAGGTCCCACGGCAGGTTCCGGTCCTTCGTCCCGGGTCTCATGACCAGTGTGCCCCGATGGTCCGTTCACAACTGGAGGCTCTCTCTGCTGGCTCAAGGTAGGCTGCGTTTGTCTGGTATAGTTTCTGCACCTCTGATCCATGACTGACACACAACCCCCCCCACCAACCCTCAAACTCATCTCCCATAATGCGCAGGGTCTAAATTCACCCGTTAAACGCAGGAAGCTCTTCCAACTCTACCACTCTATGCACGCAGATGTCCTTATGATCCAGGAGACCCACTTCCCATCCTCCTACAAACCCACGTTCCTACACCAGCGTTACCCCCAATTTTTTCTATCATCAGCAGATAACAAAACGAAAGGGGTAGCTATCTGTTTTGCTAGACACATCAACCTCTCCCTGGTGGAATCGATTGTCGATCCTCTGGGTCGCTATCTTCTGGTATCAGGACACATAGATGGGGAACTTTACACGTTCGTGTCTTACTATACCCCTAATAAGGGCCAAAAATCCTTTTTTGACTCCTTGCTTCGGAAGCTACAACCGCACCTTAAGGGTACAGTCTTCATGGGAGGGGACTCTAACACAGCTTTTGACTTCTCACTAGATAAATCAGCGGACGGGAAATCCAAACCTAAACGCCCTTCCAAACAGAGCTCTAAAATAGCTAAACTCCTTCACTCAGTAGGGTTAATAGACGTCTGGCGTGAAGCCAACCCACGGACGAAGGACTACACACACTTTTCTGCACCCCACAACTCTTACGCCAGGATTGACCACATTTTTACCCACGCCACGACAATACCCCTAATATGTAACGCCAGGATAGTAGACTTCCCCCTTTCAGACCACTCCATGGTGACGTTGACAACCCAGAGGCCCACAGGAGCTAGGAACCCACCTCGATGGCGCCTGAGGGAATCGCTGTTGAGCGACCCAATTCAGTGCTCCTTGCTGGAGGAGGACATCAAAGAATACTTTCTTATTAACGCGACAGGGGAGGTCTCTCCTTCCACGGTCTGGGCGGCGCACAAGACGGTTGTCAGGGGGAAACTGATTCAGCTAGCAGCTAAGCTAAGGGCGGAACATAGGGCGGACACGCTTAAACTCGAGGAGGAATTTCGCACATTAAAAAAGACTCACAAACGCCACCCCACGACTGAACTGCTCTCTCGCCTGGACAAGGCGCGGGCCCTACTTAATCTTTCCCTAACGACGGCGGCCGAACAACACCTTCGGTGGACCGGGGCGAAATTTTATTCCCAAACTGACAGGACGGGCTCCCGGCTGGCCACTAAATTGAGCCCCAAACAGCGATCATTAGCATTCCCTAAAATTAAAACGGCCACGGGAGAATTGACGCAGAACCCGACCAAAATTATGGACACCTTCCTACGGTTCTACTCGGACCTTTATAAACCGGCCGGTTCTCCCCTCAGCCCGGCAGGGAAAGAGTTTCTGGCAGAACTACCTCTGCCTTCTCTTACAGAGGAGCATAGGGACCTTTTGGATTCCCCGTTCACGCAGGAGGAAGTTTTGGCGACCATTAAGACCCTGAAGTTAGGTTCCTCCCCGGGACCGGATGGCTTCTCCACGGGGTACTATAAGAAATTTGGCACATGTTTGGCTCCCCACTTGACGCGACTGTTCAACTCTCTCAGGGATGGAGCCCGGCTGGGGGCTGACCTAAACTCAGCTTACATTTCGGTCATACCGAAACCAGATAAGGACCCTAGCGAAGTGTGTAATTACCGCCCCATATCTTTGATTAATAACGACATTAAAATTATGACAAAAATCTTAGCAAACAGACTATCGAGTTTCATCGCATCTTATATACACAAGGATCAGGTGGGCTTCATCCCTGGGAGACAGGGAACGGACCAGATCAGACGCGCCATTGATGTAATCTCCCTACTTAAATCACAATGGGATGGAGGTGCACCCCAAAAGGGTTTCCTGCTGTCCATAGACCTCCACAAGGCCTTCGACTCCATAGATTGGGAATACTTAAATGGAATTCTGGGTAGGTGGGAATTTGGCCCTAGCTTCCTTAGCCTCATACAGTCGCTTTACTCACGCCCCTCGGCACAGGTACGCCTAATGGGCAGATACTCGGAGACATTCGCCATTCGCCGGGTTACCTGTGGTCCAATGGAACACAAATGCGCCCTATACGCGGACGACCTCCTGCTCTTTGTCACATCACCCCTGCTGTCCACCCCAATCATTCTTAAAACACTACGGGTTTTCAGTGAGATTTCGGGTCTACAAGTTAATTTGGGTAAATCCCTAGCGATGAATATCTCTGTCCCCCCCGATCTACTCAAACAGCTTTCTAGTAATTTTACCTTTACCTGGACCCCCACGCAAATCCCATATTTGGGTATCAAATTGACGCCCGACATCAATGATCTTTTCAAGGCCAACTACCCCCCAATGATCCTTCGATGTAAAGGGGATATTATGCGTTGGGCTAAATGTGGGTTGTCATGGCTGGGCAGAGTGAACGCGGTTAAAATGACCCTTCTCCCACGTCTTCTGTACCTTTTCCGCGCCCTACCAATCCCGGTGAAGAAACAGTTCCTTAGCAAATTTCAATCGGAGATTGTCCGATTCGTTTGGGGGAAAAAGGGGTATAGATGTCCCTCGGGCATACTCTATCGGCTACGGACGGAGGGGGGAATTGGGCTTCCCAACCTTTGGGGGTACTATAGAGCGGCCCAATTGGCACAAATATCGGCGGTTTTCTCGAACGGACCCAAACCTGACTGGATAGCCATGGAGCGACAAGCCATCCCATTACACACCATTGATTTCATTTTAGGGGGCGACCCCAGACGCAGACCAGCCATTCTATCCCCAACACTGTCCCACTCTGTTACCCTCTGCTCCAGACTCTACTCCCTTCACTCCCTGATTTCCCCCTGAAACCCCTGAGCCATTTGTTTCATAATCCCGACTTTCCACCAGGGTTGGATATTAGGGCATTCCGGTGGTGGACAGACAAAGGATTATACAGGATAGGACACTATCTCTCCCCAGCGGGACCGCTTTCCCTCCCACACTGTAGGAAAAAACTGGATATGCCCGACAGCGAGCTCTTTCGGTTTTCACAAATCTCCCATTATCTCCACTCCATTAGGACGGAGAAGTCGGTCCCCCCCTCCATAACCCCCTATGAACACTGGTGTGCAAACAAAATGGATCAGAGGGGTGGAATATCCTTGATTTACATAGCATTGATGTCTAAGACGGAGAAGCCATCGTATGCACGGGCCTGGGAGGAGGACATGAACAATTCCTGGAGCACTGCGGTATGGTATCGCGCCTCTACAAGGGCGTACAAAGGTATTATGAATGTGTGCCTTATAGAGGCGAGTCTAAAACTTTTGGTGCGGTGGTATTATGTCCCCTCCAGGC
Source organism: Rana temporaria (assembly GCF_905171775.1). Classification (NCBI taxonomy): domain Eukaryota; kingdom Metazoa; phylum Chordata; class Amphibia; order Anura; family Ranidae; genus Rana; species Rana temporaria. The sequence goes on from NC_053493.1 coordinate 200,462,708, forward strand.
TGGCAAGAATGTTCCCAGGGACCTCTCCACAATGTTTTAGGGGCTGTGAATTGGGGGGCTCCATGTACCACACGTGGTGGTCCTGCCCTCGCATTAGATCCTTCTGGAAAAAGGTTTTCCGTGCCACCGAAGCCCTGCTGGGGACAGTGATATCACCGCAGCCTAATGTTGCACTGTTGAACCAGTATATCCCTGGCCTACCTAAACAATCCCAGAGCTTAGCATTTTTCATACTGTTGGGGGCCAAAATGACCATAGCTAAGGCATGGAAGAAGGCTTCAGTCTCCTTCCTGGCGTTTAAGAGAAAAGTCTCCTGGATAATGTCACAGGAGCAAATCGTAGCAAAATGTGCGGACCAATCGGAGAAATTCAGGTCCTTGTGGGAGCCTTGGGCTACATACTGCGGTGTGTCCCTTCTACCAGGGATACAGCCTGGGGGTGGGAGCACTCCACTCCACACATAATGGCATCTCTCTGTCCCTCTTCCCCTTTCTTTCTTCTTTCTTCTCTTTCTTCTTTTTTCCTTTCCTCTCCATCCCACGTGTCTCTCTTTCTCTCCCTGCTTCTGCACCACTCTTTGGTGCGCGATTCAGTTGGCAGGTTATTTAGTCATTTGGTGACATTTACCCATATTGACTGCATGCACAGTTGCAGGCAGACACCTTGAGTCACATAGGCCGTGCGCTACTATACGGGGCAGCCTGGGATTCCGGGGCCTTGGCTCCCAGGGCGCAGTGTGAACCCTAGAGGGGTGTCCGGGGAGATGAGTGTCACGGGGCCTGCGCAGCGGTAGTATACGAGCCTGTCTGCCTTTCGGGCAGACACAAGGCCGACAGCACAACCACCGACACTATATTCTGGCTGAGATGATATGTTATGTTTGCATTTTCATTAGACGTATAACTCCAGAACTCTGTTATAGCATAAGCTATGTACTTTTATTGTGCCATTGTCTTCTGGCATTTTGTTATGATAAAACCTTCAATAAAAATCATTAAATATAAAAAAAAAAAAAAAAAAAAATTGTACCAATTTTTATACATTACTGCCTGCGGTCCATTTAAAATCTCAATTTGAGGAAAATGTCTTTACTATTTATCAACTTCAAGAATGGTAAGAGTAATTGAATTAGGCTAGAAATAACTAAATTTTAATGTAGAAAACAAATAAAAGCACTTGAAGAGTTACCATAGGCCGTACTTTAAAGGCATATGGAAACAATGGGAAAGTAGAAAAACATTAAAATTTTATTGAAAAAAGTACATAATATATTCAAAAAGTGTTCAGAATTAAAAATCATGTAAAATGGTACAGATTGTACAGTGAGCCGGTGTGCATCAACACATTTCACCGTTTGGCTTCTTCAGGACATGATCAAGGTTCAAAGATGTAACAAAGAGAGAGAATCAGTCTCACTGTCTTATAATGGACTGCGTATCATTTGAAAAAAAAACAGTGATGAAGGTGTTTATAAAAACAAAATCCAATATATGGAATAATTCTAAAAGACTGCATGGAAATAGAACTCAAACGGCTGATTTTGCACTGGATGCATTCAGGAATTATTAGGCAGAGACAGAAAAACCTTTAGTCCGAAGTCCAGGAAGGGACTACATAAACTGAGCATTGTTACATCTTTGAACCTTAATTGAGTCCTGAAGAAGGGCTCACTGTACAATCTGTATCATTCTACATGATTTTTAATTCTGAACAATTTTTGAATATATTATGTACTTTTTTCAATACAATTTCAATTTTTTTCTACTTCCCCATTGTTTGCCTATGACTTTAAAGTCCGGCCTATGATAACTCTTTAAATTGCCTTTCTTTGTTTCCTCTCAAATTTACGGTTGTGGCAATGTGAGTGCTCCCTCTTTCTATATTTTGAAATGTAATGTAGAAATGAATTTATGATTTTACATTCTGACCTTAAGAACTAGAAACAACTAAGCATGGTGGGACTTTGAAGGCACAACACAAGTTATCAGTAAAAAATATAATGTTTATTGTACATTTACAAAGTTCATCATTTAAAAAAAAAAAATATTAAATTTGGCAAAAACCTGATTTTACATAAAGGATGGACCTTTTTACTCGATACCATCCCAGTTACGGTACATGTGCTTGTAATCCAAGATTATGCTTAATCAAAATAACAAATTACATTTCACAAACTCGATACCTTTATTTGAATTAATCCACTTCATCAGGAGATTAATAGTGGAATATATAAATATTTTCTAGATATAAAAATATACAAACAATTTATAGCATTTTGATCATAGATACACTTTAACAAAAGGATTAGAATTCATATACTGCTCTAAAATTCCAGTACTGTACAACAAATTATGATGAAACATTGTAACTCATCCACAAATACTTTTTAATAATCTGGTTAGAGACCTTAATTGTGTAAACCAAGGATCTTTGAACACCATGTATAAACATTTCTTGTAGATGCACACAAAATGTAAACCACTATGCTGGAAATGTAATGGTAAGGTAATATACCGTATATACTCGAGTATAAGCCAAGTTTTTCAGGAATATTTTTTTTGTGCTGAAAATGCCCCCCTCGGCTTATATTCGAGTCACCTTTTTGTGCCTGTGACTTTGGTGAGCCGTTAAACATATAGCCTGGCACACATATAGCCCCATTTCTCCTCTATAAGTGTGCAAAGTTTTTTGTCTGGGGGACCTATGGCTGGGGAGCACCGATTTTTCAAAGCCGGGCACCCCTTCCACAGACTCCCATGTTAAACTTCAGTCTAGTCATGGGCACTGTGAGGCATGGGCACAGGGAGGCATGGACACAGTGAGGCATGCACATGGACACAGTGAGGCAAAGTGAGGGACAGTGAGGCATGGAGATGGACACCCTAGGCTTATACTCAAGTCAATACGTTTTCCCATTTTTTTTTGGTAAAATAAGGTGCCCCGACTTATATTAGGGGCGGTTTATACTCGAGTATATACGGTAATAATACGTTTAATTTCTGAGGATATTTTTATTCAAAAAAAATTTACACCTATGTAATAACACAAAACCTTAAACTTTCCTTAACCACTTCCATACCAGGTACTTACGCAGCTTCCCGCCCAAGCCAATTTTCAGCTTTCAGCACTGTCGCACTTTGAATGGCAATTGCGCGGTCATGCTACACTGTACCCAAACAAAATTGGCGTCCTTTTTTCCCCACAAATAGAGCTTTCTTTTGGTGGTATTCGATCACCTCTGCGATTTTTTTTTTGCGCAACAACTAAAAAAAGGCTGAAAATTTGGAAAAAAAAATACGTTTTTATTTTTTTCTGTTAATTTTTTTGTAAATAAGTTTTCTCTTTCAATTACGGGCACTGATATGGCGGCACTAATGGGCACCGATGAGATGGCACTGATGGACATCGATGAGGTAGTACTGACGGGCACAGATGAGGTGGCACTGATTGGCGGCGCTGGTATGCGACACTGATGGGCACACATAGGCGGCACTGATGGGCACACATAGGCGGCACTGATGGGCACACATAGGCGGCACTGATGGGCACACATAGGCGGCACTGATGGGCACACATAGGCGGCACTGGGCACTCATAGGCGGCACAGATGGGCACTCATGGGCGGCACTGATGGATACTTATGGGTGGCACAGATGGGCACTGATAGGTGGGCACTGGGCATGGATGGGTACTGTGGGGTGGCACTGGGGTGGCACTGATGGACACTGGGGTGGCGCTGATGGACACTGGGGTGGCGCTGATGGACACTGGGGTGGCAGCACTGATTTTTGCCAGGTTGCCAGTCAGTGCCCATTTGTGGGCACTTGCTGGCATTTTTTTTTTTTTTTTTTTTCTTTTTTTTTTTTTTTTTTCTGTCATTTTTTTTTTTTTTTTTTCTGTCATTTTTTTTTTTTGCCCACCCTGGTGCTCCAGGGTGGGCATCCCTGGTGGTCCAGTGTGGCGATCCGAGGGGGGGCTGCGCTGATAAACAATCAGCGCTAACCCCCCCTGTCAGGAGAGCCGCCGATCGGCTATCCTCTACTCGCGTCTGTCAGACGCGAGTGAGGAAGAGCCATCGGCGGCTCTTCCTGTTTACATCGTGATCAGCCGTGGTTGGACACGGCTGATCACGTGGTAAAGAGTCTCCGCCGGAGGCTCTTTACCGAGATCGGAGATGCAGGGTGTCAGACTGACACCCCGCATCACCGATCGCCGCGATGCGCGCCCCCACGGGCGCGCGCGGCATGAAATCCTGCAGGACGTTCTAGAACGTCCTGTCAGGATTTCATAACCACTTCCCGGACGTAAATCGGCCATAGGCCGGGCGGGAAGTGGTTAAACATTTCTGTGGTACATAATCGCACCAAACACTATGTATATTGGAAACACCTGGGGAACACAAGTCTGCTGAATCTAACTTATGGCTGTGAACAGTGCTAACTTAAGATACATGATAGATGAGACTAATTATGTTCACTATGGCTGTAAATCTAAATAACATATTTAATTTATAAACAATAATTCATTAGGGATGATTTATTAAAGCCAAATATGCTGTTCACTTTGCAATACAATTTTCCAGAAAGCTTAGAGAATGAGGTTAACCTCCCTGGCGGTATGATTCTGTCTGGAATTACGTACCAAAAGCGGTACAATTATTTTGCAAGGAAATTTGGCGTTTTATACTGTAGGCCTGTAATTTTTAGAAATAACTCACTTAAATCTGACCAAGCAAGAGTCTTGTAGGCATCCCGGGTATGATTTTTTTTTAAAACAAAATTATAAATTATAATATAATAAATAATTATAAATAATTATAACAAATAATAATATAATTATAATAAAAATTATTCAATAATGTAATCAACTCAAAATCACTGAAATGTGCTCAGTTGCAGAATTGTCGCTGTCATTATTATTATTTTTTTATGACGAATTTCCCCACAAATCGCTATCGCACATTTCTGCAAGTGATTATAATTTATTATCGCTGTTTTCTAGCTGATCTAAAACCATTTTTGACATAAAGGGACACTTTTGGACAATCTACAGTTTTTAGGCAGAAATTAAATTTTTTATTTTTATAAAAGTACATGTAGGGCACTGGGCAGACCACTAGGGACAAGGGGGGTGTGTATTTTTTACATACAGTACTGTAATCTATAAGATTACAGTATACTGTATGTAAAGTGTTTGTTTACTTTTTTGAATTCAGCGCCGATCTCCGCTCCCGTGCGTCGTAACGTCGCAGGGAACGGAGATCGGCGGCACACGGGGAGACTGTGAATCGAGCGAGGAGGTCCCGCTCGCTCACACAGCGGGGTGGCATCGCTGGATCCAGGGACAAGGTAAGTAACTTGCCTGTGGATCCAGCAAAAGGTAAGCCGCGCCGCTGCACACTCTGCACGTCCAGCCCGAGCGTGACTCGGGGTTACCGATCCTAGCATAAAAAATCAACCCCGAGTCACGCTCGGGTTTACCGCCAGGGAGGTTAAGCTGTGCCGATTTCCATCATCCAATCACATACAAGCAAAAATGCTGTTTTTATAAATTTTCCTTGTTCTTTGCAAAGTGAAACTTCACCATTTTCCACCAGATATTTAAGCTATGGGGAAAGTTCCCCTGCAAAGTGAACAGTCTATTTGCCTTTAGTAAAGCAAACCCTTTATTCATAAAGATCCTCTCAATACACACAAGTTTATCACACTAAATAAGCATAAAATTATGCAATATGACAGTCACCTAGTCCAACAATCATCTGATTTCGTTTAGGTTAAACAGTCAGTCTTACAAGTTAGAAAACCTGTAAATTGTTGCTCTTTCATAAAATTAGTGGGTCTGGCATTTTCCTGCCTACTAAAGCAGTCATGTCTCTACTTTAGCATAAACTTGTATGATCAGCCAAGCCTGGCATACTAGTCAATGACACACCCTTCATAAAGTTTACTTGAAAGCAGCCAGATCAGCCCTGCATTTCCAGCTGCCCCTAAAGTTTTACTGGTAATAATCTATTTAAAGGCAAGTTCCAGTTGACAGTGGGGGTTTCAGGCAAATAGAGAAATTCCATTTTAACTGGAAATCCATTCAAAGATTGCTGTAGTTAGCCTTGCCCAACCTAAAAGGGCTTGTAAGAGGAACTAATAGCCTTTCAGACTGAGAGATAAAGGGATAGCGTTGCCCAGTAAGATTCTACTACATTTAAGTACCATACATTTAACAAATGAAACTTGCTATTTAAAGGAGAGAGCACAGAGATGACGTCTTCAGTAAGCTGTTTTTCAATTACTATCACTCATGAAGTTCACCAAGCTGTATTGCTATGACTGAAAAGGAAGAAATAAATAGGACTATAGGGCCAGATTCTCAAAGATCTGCGGCGGCGTAACGTAACGTCTTTAAGTTACACAGCCGCAAGTTTTCCTCATAAGTGCTTGATTCGCAAAGCACTTGAGTGTCAACTTGCGGCGGAGTAACGTAAAAACGTCCGGCGCAAGCCCGCCTAATTCAAATGGGGCGTGTACCATTTAAATTAGGCGTGTTCCCGCACCAAACGTTCTGCGCATGCTCCGTTACGAAATTTCCCAACGTGCATTGCGTGAAATTATGGCGCACGACGTGTTTTTTGAATGGCGACGTGCGTAACGTACTTTCGTATTCCCGGATGTCTTGCGCAAAAAAAAATGTGAAATTCGACGCGGGAATGACGGCCATACTTTAACATGGCTGTTCTAAAGTTAAACCATGAAAAAGCATGACTAACTTTGCGACGGGAAAAACCGACTAGCGACGACGTAACGAACGCGCGTACCTTCGTGGATCGCCGTAAAAGCTCATTTGCATACCCGACGCAGGAAAACGACGCAAACTCCACCCAGCAGCGACCGAAGTATTGCATCCTAAGATCCGACGGTGTAAGTCAATTATACCTGTCGGATCTTAGGGCTATCTATGCGTAACTGATTCTATGAATCAGCCGTATAGATACTCTCAGAGATACGACGGCGTATCAGGAGATACACCGTCGTATCTTTTTTGTAAATCTGGCCCATAGTGTCTGGAAAAGGTGCCTAGCTTAAAGTAATACTAAAGTCTAGTTTTCCTAAAAAAAAAAAAAAAGTTATACTTACCTGCTCTGTGCAGTGATTTCACATAGAGCAGTCCAATCCTTCTCTTCTCGGGTCCTTGGCCGTCGCTCTTTGCCCTTCCCTCCTGTTGAGTGCTCCCACAGCAAGCAGCTTTCTATGAGTGCACATGAGCCGAGCCGCAGCTCTGTGTGTCAATTCAGACATGGAGCCATGGTTCCCCTTGGCTAACTGATTTTGATTGACAGCTACGGAAGCCAATGAGACAGTTGCAGCATATGTCAGAACCAACCAACAAATCTCAGATGAATATTTTGATTTTCAACTTAATTTTTTTTTTAAGGTTAACAGCACTACTTAACCACTTCCGTACCGTAGGACATCATATGACATCCTGGACTTTAGTGGGGGATATATGAATGATGCTTGCAGCTACAGGCATCATTCAGATATCCTTCTCTTCAGGCGACGATTCTGCGCACCATAAGAACTATCATAGCGGCGGTTCCGCCGCTTTATCATTTTTATAGGCGGCAGGAGGGGACATTATTTAATAAATAATAATAAATAATAATAAAAAAATGTAAAATGCCCCTGTTCCCAGTAGCTCGCGCTCAGAAGCAAACGCACACATAAGTCCCGCCCACATATGTAATTGCCGTTCAAACCACACATGTGAGGTATCGCCACGTGAGTTAGAGTGAGAGCAATAATTCTGGGCACAATTTTAAAGCGTGACAAGTTAGGTATCTATTTACTCGGCGTAACATCATCTTTCACATTATACAAAACAATTGGTTTAACTTTACTGTTTTGTTATGTTTTAATTTATGAAACCATTTTTTCCCCAAAAAAGGCAATTGAAAAATGATTGCGCAAATACCGTGCGAGATAAAAAGTTGCACTGATCGCCACTTTATTCCCTAGGTTGTCTGCTAAAAAATATATATAATGTTTGGGGGTTCTGAGTAGTTTTCTAGCAAAAAAACTATGATTTTTACATGAAGGAGTGAAGTGCCAGAATAGGCGCGGTATGGAAGTGGTTAACATGCATCGTTTTTCCTTCATGAAATCTCCTAACAACACCATAGTGATTATACCATGCAAAAAGATTTGGGCAGGATCTAAACCTTAATAAACCAGATTTGAAAAACCAAGTAGACCAAGCTCAACTAACTACATTAGGGTTTGTAGACTAGGTCACTACCAGAGTTTGCCTGTGTCCCTTCTTTACTTCTGACTTTTTTATGCAAATACTGACCTAGCTGAAGTTTATTCCTGGTGAATAGAATTCCAGGTTTCTGAGACGTTCAGGTCACTATTGAATATAGTAGAGCATATTTGCAGACCCCTGGTGTAATCTGTTATAATTAATGTTGGGTGAATGGTTCGGCCTGAGCATGATTTGAGGCCAAACATTTACTCGTTCAGCCATTCGTCCAACATCCAAATTTGCCAGGTGTTTGGCCCGCCAAACACCCCGCAATGCACTGAACGCTGCACAGAGCATTCTGCGCCATGATTGGGCAAAACTTTGCCCAATCAGAGGGCAGTGTAAGCTGATTGTCAAGGAGCCATCAGCTGACATTGGGTCTCCCCACTATATATCTGACTGCAGGCCATTCCTGGTGTACTTTTTCTGATATACTTCAGGCATGTAGGTTATTCAGTTAGCTGCAGTGTATTTAATATATATATATATATATATATATATATATATATATATATATATATATATATATATATATATATATATCAGTCTCATTATATATAAATGCTTAAAGTGAAACCATTTAAATGAAATATTCCTTTAAATTTCGTACCTGGGGGGTGTGTATAGTATGCCTGTGAAGTAGCGCATGTTTCCGGTGCTTAGAACTGTTATTTTATTTATATTATTATAATGAATTGTCGGCTCCCAGCAATTCAGGGAAAAGTCATTCATAAAAAAAAAAAAACGTGGGGGTCCCCCCAAATTCAATAACCAGGCCCTTCAGGTCTGGTATGGATATTAAGGGGAACACCGCCGTCAAATAAAAAAAAATGACGTGAGGTTCCCCCCAAATATCCATTCCAGACCCTTCAGGTCTGGTGTGGATTTTAAGGGAAACTCAACCCAAAATTTTAAAAATGGCGTGGAGTTCCCCCAAAAATCCACACCAGACCCCTTATCTGAGCATGCAACCTGGCAGGAACAGGAGCCCCCCTCCCGCAAACCCCCACAACCACCGGGCAAGGGTTTTGGGGATGAGGCCCTTGTCCCCATCAACATGGGGACATGGTGCTTTGAGGGGTCACAGACCCCCATAGCATCCTCCCAATGTTGAGGGCATGTGGTCTGGTATGGTTCAGGAGGGGGGGGCGCTCTCTTGTCCCCCCCTCTTTTCCTGCTGCCTGCCAGGTTGCGTGCTCGGATAAGGGGTCTGGTGTGGATTTTTGGGGGAACTCCACACCATTTCCTTTAAATTTGGGGTTGAGTTCCCCTTAAAAACCACACCAGACCTGAAGGGTCTGGAATGGATATTTGGGGGGAACCCCGCATATTTTTTTTTTTATTTTGACGGCGGGGTTCCCCTTAATATCCATACCAGACCTGAAGGGCCTGGTAATTGAATTTGGGGGGACCCCCACATTTTTTTTTATGAATGACTTTTCTCTGAATTGCTGGGAGCCAATTCATTATAGCCGCAAGTGATTTTAAATCACTACTTTTTTCCTTCAGAAATGACACTTTGTGCAGGGACAGTTCTAAGCACAGGAAAAATGCGCTACTTGACAAGCATACTATACACCCCCCCTAGGTACGAAATTTAAAGGAATATTTAACTTTTATTGTTTCGCTTTAAGCATTAATAAAATCACTGCTCCCGAAAAAACTGCAGTTTTTAAAACTTTTTTTTGCATTGATACATGTCCCATGGGGCAGGACCCAGGTCCCCAAACACTTTTTAGGACAATAACTTGCATATTAGCCTTTAAAATTAGCACTTTAGATTTCAAAAGTTCGAGTCCCATAGGGCCAGATTCACAAAAGAGATACGACGGCATATCTCCTGATACGCCGTCGTATCTCTGTTTCTATCTATGCAACTGATTCATAGAATCAGTTACGCATAGATATCCATAAGATCAGACAGGTGTAATTGTTTTACACTGTCGGATCTTAGGATGCAGTACCGCGGCCGCCGCTGGGGGGAGTTTGCGTCGTAAACCAGCGTCGGGTATGCAAATTAGGAGTTACGGCGATCCACGATGGATTTTCGCGTTCGCTATGTCGCCGCTAGTCTAGTTTCCCGTCGAAAAGTTAGTCATTATTTGACCTGCCTTAACTTTACACAGCAATCGTATTGCTGTATAAAGTATGGCCCGCGTCGAAATTTAAAAATGAACGTCATTTGCGTAAGCCGTCCGGGAATACGGAATTACGCTACGCACGTCGCTGTTCGAAAAAATGACGTCACTGCGCGCAAAGCACGACGGAAATTGCGAAACGGAGCATGCGCAGTAGGTCCGGCGCGGGAGCGCGCCTAATTTAAATGGCACACGCCCATTTGAATTGGCCCGCCTTGCGCCGGACGTCTTTACGATACACCGCCGCAAGTTTCCAGGTAAGTGCTTTGTGGATCGGGCACTAAAACTGGAAACTTGCGGCGGTGTATCGTAAACGGGTTACGTTACACCGGTGCTCTTGTACGTGAATCTGGCCCATAGACTTTAACAGGGTTCTAAAGTTCACATGAACTTTTGGTCTGTTCGCAGGTTCTGGTGCAAACTGAACGGGGGGGTGTTCGGCTCATCCCTACCGGGGACCGCCTGTATACTGCTGTTCAGAGTATATAGGGCCTGGTGGCCCCACTCCTTTTTTTTTATTTGGGTGCAGGGTTCCCCTTAATATCCATACCAGACCCAAAGGGCCTGGTAATGGGCTGGGGGGGAACCCATGTAGTTTTTCTCACTGATTTTCATCTACATTACAGCCACAAGCAGTTTTAAATGACTTTTATTCCTTTAGAAATGTAATTTTGCGGCAGGAACTGTTCTAAACATGGAAATAATGTTGCACTCTACAGGCATACTATAGACACCCCCCAGGCACGATATTTTAAAAAAATATTTCACTTGTATTGTTTCACTTTAAGCATTATTAAAATCACTGCTCCCGAAAAAACGGCTGTTTGCGTGTTCGCACAAACCTTTTGACAGTTTGCATGTTCTGCCGCGATTCAAACCTGGGGTGTTCGGCTCATCCCTAGTTATAATATCCCTAAGGTGAGTCCCTTCGTTTGTAGCTACATTTTCACATTTCTGACATATGCCTAAATCTTCTTCTCTGAAAAAAAAACAAGGACATAGTAACCTTTACAGTACTCTACTTTGCCTACATGACAAATGTACTTGAAACATTAAAAAAGGAACAAGACAATAAATGAAATAAAGCAGCAAAGTTATTTATTACATAACAACTATTTCATTGTAGAAATTATCCTTACACTTGAGAACACTAGATATATATGTTGACGTTTTGGGGTAAGTGGCGCTGCTGGTCTGGTGAGGGGCTATCTGTCTGTAAGTGGTGTGCAAGTATATAGGCAAAAAATGAATGTTGGGTTCCTCCCTTTGGTTTATCTTATATATATAGCCACCATTAGGATATAAGGTCCCCCTTTTTTATTGATTGGCAGTGTATTTCCACTCTCAGTTGATGAGTGATTCCTGTATGTCTGCCAAGAACATTAAAAAGTGTTTGTAAACGAAACTCAAATTTAATATGAAAAAAGATGCATTGGGGAAAGGGATAATGGTTGGTGGCCCCTAGAACCAGTGTAATATTGATATGCAAAATTGGTTGTATTTAGACTAGGAGATTTTAAGTAGTCCGCTGTGCAAGCTTAAGCTGATAATCAGTTCACTATAATAATATATGTAAATAAGTTGGCCAGGAAAATAGGTATGGCCCCCACGTGGAAAAACTTTTGTTCCGTGATAAGTGCTCCTTATCTAAATCATATATAAGGTATATATACAATATCAATGTTCAAACCAAAAAAAGAAAAAATTGAAAAAATTAATTACACAAAAATAAAAATAAAATAGCAATACAAGCTGTGATAGCTTCAAACTGTGCCCAGTTAAAGTGCAATGTGCTGCTCAAAGTGGATAGCAATGAATGTATCCTCTGGTGATGATAATGCAAGTTGCAAAAAGAAGAAAAAACATATGTGAAAAAAATATATATATATAGTTCACTAGATTTCACATTAAGCTATGAGCCCCGCAGTTAGTGATTAGTTGCAAATTGGATTGTTAATGTATTAGTATTCAAAGTTTCTACTGCGATCAGTTATATAGATGTTAGAAAGTATTATTCACGATTTCATTCATAAGATTCCAAAGCAAAAATAAGGAAAACAAAGAGCCAAAACGTCAGGTGTTGCTTAATGAGGATTAATTGAGCAATGTGATCCCCAACTTGGTTATACAGATAATCCTTATTCTGCTATCATCAGTTTTCCTCTATTCACACTTTGATTTGGCTGACGATCCCCCCTGTTGTCTCCCCACTCACCAGACAGATGTCCCCTCAAGGGGGTGTAGGGCTTGTCTGAAATAAGCTTCAGTGAGCTATCAGATGATTACCTCTCCTCCTTGTTTCAGTCTGGTGCGGGGCAGCTTTCTCCCAGGGTGCCGTGTCTTTTCTCATATGTTATCGATAGTATGAAAGATAAAGGAAATCCACATAGGGTAGTAGATTCTGGACTTGATGATCAACTTTGATAAAAGGAGATCACATCAAGTGCATAAAATTTTTTAAAAATTGCTATAAGCCAAGCAAAAAATACGAATAACACAAATAAAAAATAATAAAATAAAATAAACCCGTTCTGGTGCTGACGGTAGGTGTAAGACTATGTTCCAGTCCTCCTACTAGTTGTACACTCGCCCGGTGCGTTGGGTTAGTCCAGCGGTATCCCGCAGCTCGTGTGCCGGTTTGCGCTCCACGGCTCTGAGGTCCGTACCCGGAAGTAACTTGTGGCGGTGCGTACGTGTGAGGTAACAAACGCTGCGGTCACCTGACTAGTTTCGTCTATGGACGTTTTCAAAGGTGATAGCCGTCTGTCACTTCACACTCATTTTTGTATAGTATTCGGCAGCCAATTCCCTCCTATCAGGGAGGGGCCAAACCCCTTCAGTCAAATCAATGGTTATAGATGTAATACGAGAGGCGTGTTTGCTAAATATATGCAAAAATGTAATTTGTTTAATCACCCAGTTGGATTAATTGCTTTAGCCCTTGTGGGGATAACCCAAAAAATGGGAAAATATGAAATTAAGGATATCAGTTATTTATAAAGATTTTACTTAGGTTTAAGTAGATGTACTTTTTATAGAGCAGGTAATTGGGTGCCGTTTAGTATACCATATGATTAATCAGTTTATACTCGAAGATATGTTACATCATATTAGTCCCTCTGGTAGTCTAATAGTTAGTGTTTAGTAAATTCCACCATTATGCTGTAAATTAGTGTGGTGTCTATACTGTATCGGGGGCTATATATTATTAGTGAGTCCAATGTTGAGTTCAGAAAAAAGTTTTTTAGAGAGTTGATAATGACAATCTTTGTGTGTGAGAACATGTCGCTTAGATAAAAATAGATTTATTTCTTATGTGAGATCCTTAACCATTTGTTCCCTGGATGTGGACTGGCCTAATTTGGGTATTGTACCAATTCCCATTATATGTTAGGTTAAATATTCCTGCATAAGTTCAAGAGCTTGGAGGAACCATGGTCTCAAAGGTGAAGTTGGAAGGGTTGTGTACCATGCTTGCAGGATGGCCCCAGGTAGTGCAATATCAAAATAAAAATATAAAAAGCTACTGTGGATGGGCTGTGTGGATTGTATAGTATTTCTTTGTTTCCTTATTTTCTATTAGATTTTATATATTTATATACGTTGCTCCCCTTTAATAAGGGAGTAAGTTTAAGAAAGTTGGTGTGGTAATTCCAGATAAAAATAATTGTAACTGAAAAGGGCTGCATCCAAAGACTTATTTCAAGTAAAAATGAAAAAAATATATATATATATCTATTATTTTGGTGTATCTTAGTATTGTTTCTTATGAATCCTTGTGGGTTTGTATAAATTTTTTGTTTGTTCTTGCTCTTCTCAGTTGCAATATCCCAGCTTGTATACTGTATAGTTTATGTTATGTTTCCCAATAATAACATCAAATTAGTTGTCATAAAGTCATTTCCTGGGTTGAAGAGTTAGTAGTTAGATATATAACAGTTAAGATCAATGTCTATGTTCATTCCTTTTGGTGCCAAAGATCCCATCCTATAAATCCATTCTGTTTCGTTTTGTGAAATTTGTATTTTTCTATTTCCTCCTCTCCAGTGATCTTGTACTGTATCTATGCCATAGAATATCATTTGGGAAGGATCATTGTTATGTGCTTCACTAAAATGTTTTGACAGACTGTGGTATGGGAACCCTTTACGGATGTTTTTTATATGTTCCCTTATTCTGACTTTTAGAGGTCTTGTGGTTCTGCCTATATATTGCAATTTGCAGGGACATTCAACCACATATGTCACGTGCGTGGTATTACAGGTTATGAGTTTTCTAATACGATATTCTTTTTGGTAAGTGTTCGATGAGAAGGTGAGGCGTCTCCTTGTTTGTTTCTTACTTTTTTTACATGGGAGGCATCTCTGACATCTGTAGAACCCTTTTAATTCCGGGCACAATTCAACTGGTTTTGGTGGGTTCACTACATTGTGTACTAGTTGTTTCCTCAAGGTCGGTGCCTTCCGGTAAATGAAGTGTGGCTTGTTAGGTAGAATTTTTGCTAGTGAGATGTCCTCTTTGAGAATAGGCCAATATTTTTTCATAATTGTTTCCAATTGCCTATATTGATTACTATATTCAGTTATGAAGGCTGTATCATACGTGTTTCTCTTTGATCTTGAATTTGTATTCAGTAATAGTGCTCTATCCATATTTCGTATGTTTTCTTTTAGTTTTAGTAATGGTAGATGTTGGTAGCCTTTCTCTTCAAATCTTTTGAGTAACAAGTCCGCTTGTGTATCAAAGTCCTCAATTCTGTGGCAATTCCTCCTTATTCTAAAGAGTTGGCCTTTTGGAATATTTGATATCCATTTACTGTGATGGCAACTAATTGTGGGTATGTACCCGTTTCTATCTGTTTGCTTGAAGTATGTCTTAGTACACAATGATCCTTCATGCTTGAAGATCTCCAAATCTAGGTATTCGATAATTTCTTTATTCCATTTACCCGTGAATCTGATGTTAAAACGGTTCTGATTAAGTTTTTGCATAAAGAGTTCAAGTGTATCAGATGATCCTTCCCATAAGATGATAATATCATCTATATACCGCCTGTATAGTTTCATTTGTGGTATGTGTTGATTATAGATGTACTGTTGTTCCCACATATCCATGAATAGATTTGCGACGCTTGGGGCATAGCGAGCCCCCATCGCTACTCCCCTTGTTTGCACATAATATTCTTTATTATACCAAAAATGGTTGTGTTGCATTGCTAGTTGGAGTCCCTCTAAAATGTAATGAATTTGTTCCTGTCTCATATCCGATTTTTCATGTAGAGCTTCTTCTACACCTTTAAGGCCATCAGTTTGATTTATGCTGGTATACAATGATTCTACATCTATGGTGGAAAGCAAAAGATTTTCTGTGTTATCGAAGTTTTGAAGCTCTTTGATCAATTGTGTGCCATCTTTCAGATGTGATCTCCCCTGGGATACTATTGGTTTCAAGTACTGGTCGAGGTATTCACCTAGTCTGGAAAAGACTGAATTTATACCGCTAATGATGGGTCTGCCAGGCGGGTTAACTTGTCGTTTGTGAATTTTTGGTACTTGGTATATTACAGGAGTCTTGCTAGCTTCAGTTACCAAGTACTCCGATTCCTTTTTTGTCAGAATCTGCATATCTCGGCCCTTCTTGACATACGTCTTGAGTAATTTCTCATACTGGAACTTTGGATTTCCTTTTAATTTCTTATATGTTCCTTCCACCTTCAGTAAATTTTCCATTTCTTGTTCGTAGTCTTTGGTATTTAAAATCACGAGCCCCCCCCCCCCCTTTGTCTGCTGGTCTGAAAACCACTCCCTTCTTCTTAGAGATTTCTTTAATGGTTTTCCAAATATTTCTTGTGTGTTTCTTTCCTTTATTTTCAATCTGTTTTATTTCTTGTTCCACCATTTTCTTGAAGGCCGAAATACATTGGTTACCTTTTGTTTGTGGGTTATAAACAGAGCGATTTTTGAGTTTGGTTTGTTTGTAAATAGATTGTTGTTGTGTTGTTTCATTAGGGTTAAGGGAAAAATGTTTTTTCAAATTAAGTTTCCTTATAAATTTTTGAAGATCAATATACGTATTAAAGTGGTCCAAATTTTTTTCCGGGGCGTATTTGAGTCCCAAATCAAGTACTTTCAGTTCATCTTCGGAAAAAATGGCTTCACTCAAATTATAGATTCCTTGGCCTAATGTTCTCGTTGTCTTTTTCTTCTTGCCCCCTCTCTTCCCTCTTGGTCTTCGGTTCTTTCTGAGGACCATTCGTCCGTTGTGATATTCCTGTCCCATTGTTGTATTCTTCCTTGTCTCCCATGAGGTTCCTGAGTGTGTTGATATGTCTGATATCCTGCTCCTTCCTGTCCTCTCTGTATGTCTCGCGGGGTCCCTTGTTCGCCAGTTTGCCCTCGTTGCCTCCACGTATGTCCTCTCCAATTTGGGTTTTTGTAAGAGGGTCTCGTTTGCCATCTTCCTGGAGGTCTGTTTTGAGGGTTGGCCCTTTGAAAACCCCTCTGGTCCCTTTGGTTAGTTCTTTCACGCATTCCTGTATTAATTCCAGCATCTAGTTCTCTTTCATAGGGGCTTCTATTTCCTCTAGGAGTATTGATTCTTTGATAGTTAGGATTCCTGGAGTGTCTTGGTGTGTTATTGCCTGTTCCTCTATGTGGACTTCTCTGTTCCCTATATCTGGTAGAATATGATGGATTTGGAGAGCGATGTCTCCTTGGTGGGGGTGTTTGAAATCTTAGTGTCGGACGGCTGAATTCTTCCTCACTGTCAAATTCCTCAGTGTCAGCCTCAGAGCTTTCTTCCGTATGTAGTTCATCTATATCTATGAGTTGTTCTTCTTCTATTTGCCATTTATATACCTTGTTTGTTTTGTAATCGGTAATATCCCTTTTAAATTTTTTCTGTTTTTTTGCTTGAATTTCCAAATCATATTTTTTGATTGATTCCTGTAATTGTAGTTCTTTCTCTTTATAGTCTGGTTTCTCCGCAAAAGGTAATAGTGAATTCTTTAATTCTAAAATATGAGCTTCTATCCCCTTCAGCTTGAACTGCCTTCTTTTTGTGATAACTTGCAGGAGATCTCCTTCAGCTTTATTAAAAAACTGGTACCACTTCTCTGTTAGTGCCGGTTCTATCAGGTGATCATTGGGATGGACATCCCATCTTAGTCTCCTTGGGGTGATTTTTTCTCGGACGTAGGTTTCCAGGGTGGCTATGTCCCACCATACACGTAATTGTTTCTCTAATGAGTGTTTGAGTTGCCTTAATAATCCCTCCATATCTTGCCTGGTAGTTGCTTGTTCTTGGTTAAAGATGCCTCCTACATCTATATTTCTATTGCCCATATGGCTTATAGCAATTTTTAAAAAATTTTATGCACTTGATGTGATCTCCTTTTATCAAAGTTGATCATCAAGTCCAGAATCTACTACCCTATGTGGATTTCCTTTATCTTTCATACTATCGATAACATATGAGAAAAGACACGGCACCCTGGGAGAAAGCTGCCCCGCACCAGACTGAAACAAGGAGGAGAGGTAATCATCTGATAGAAATACAAAAATGGATCCGGATTGGTCTTAACTATGATGGCTCCTTCAATCCGCAACCCAAAAACATCAGACACAGAATGACCCGGATATGTGACAAAAAAGGCCGCTTACCAGAAGGCAAGTGGTTAAGGCAGATGGCTATAACCCAGCCTAGGCCTTTTGTCCCTGAGATTTTACCAGGAAATCCTCCGTCCTCTGAGACGCTTGTCCTCCTCTCCACCGTGTTATATGCAAATAAAGCAGAGAGCGCACATAGCGTGATACTGGGACAATTTCTAGTAATGGTATTTACGGTCCACACCACCTAGTGACAATTGTACATGATTGTGCATACATAACCCATCACCAATAGCAGTGGCCGCTTACCAGAAGATAAATGTTTAAGGTGTTTTGGCTATGACCCAGCCCAGGTCTTCCCCTTATGGTAGGGGGTCCTTACACTTCTTTGTGTGGCTCCCTGGAATCGGTTAATACATGCAATTCACACCACCCTGTGAATAAAACCTTAGGTGACCCTCCACCAGCCTGATTGGCTCCTTACCAGAAGAAAACAGGTAGCAGGCAGATGGCTATAACCCAGCCTAGGTCCTTGGCTCCTTGCGGTGAAAAAGTCCTCCTTCCCTTAGGCGCTCGGTTTCCAACTCCCCCGTTTAAATAAAGAAAAGACCGCACATAGCGTGACTCTGAGATGGTGACTTTAATTTAAAAAGATAAAAGTACTCACATCGAGCGATAAAATTTCAGACAGATTTGCCGGTGCACTGCCATGAAATGAAACATTTCATGGCAGTGCACCGGCAAATCTGTCTGAAATTTTATCGCTCGATGTGAGTACTTTTATCTTTTTAAATTAAAGTCACCATCTCAGAGTCACGCTATGTGCGGTCTTTTCTTTATTTAAACGGGGGAGTTGGAAACCGAGCGCCTAAGGGAAGGAGGACTTTTTCACCGCAAGGAGCCAAGGACCTAGGCTGGGTTATAGCCATCTGCCTGCTACCTGTTTTCTTCTGGTAAGGAGCCAATCAGGCTGGTGGAGGGTCACCTAAGGTTTTATTCACAGGGTGGTGTGAATTGCATGTATTAACCGATTCCAGGGAGCCACACAAAGAAGTGTAAGGACCCCCTACCATAAGGGGAAGACCTGGGCTGGGTCATAGCCAAAACACCTTAAACATTTATCTTCTGGTAAGCGGCCACTGCTATTGGTGATGGGTTATGTATGCACAATCATGTACAATTGTCACTAGGTGGTGTGGACCGTAAATACCATTACTAGAAATTGTCCCAGTATCACGCTATGTGCGCTCTCTGCTTTATTTGCATATAACACGGTGGAGAGGAGGACAAGCGTCTCAGAGGACGGAGGATTTCCTGGTAAAATCTCAGGGACAAAAGGCCTAGGCTGGGTTATAGCCATCTGCCTTAACCACTTGCCTTCTGGTAAGCGGCCTTTTTTGTCACATATCCGGGTCATTCTGTGTCTGATGTTTTTGGGTTGCGGATTGAAGGAGCCATCATAGTTAAGACCAATCCGGATCCATTTTTGTATTTCTTTTAATACGGAAGCAATATATTCTCAAAGACTGTGCATGTTTATGGACTACTTGTTGGGGCGCGGCTTTTTCCTTTGTTTATAAATTCTTTTGTGTTTCACACGCCAGCTGCTGCCTAGGGGTTGGGGGTTGGGGGTCTTCTAGCGCGGTTTTTTGTTGTTTATTAATCATCTGATAGCTCACTGAAGCTTATTTCAGACAAGCCCTACACCCCCTTGAGGGGACATCTGTCTGGTGAGTGGGGAGACAACAGGGGGGATCGTCAGCCAAATCAAAGTGTGAATAGAGGAAAACTGATGATAGCAGAATAAGGATTATCTGTATAACCAAGTTGGGGATCACATTGCTCAATTAATCCTCATTAAGCAACACCTGACGTTTTGGCTCTTTGTTTTCCTTATTTTTGCTTTGGAATCTTATGAATTAAATCGTGAATAATACTTTCTAACATCTATATAACTGATCGCAGTAGAAACTTTGAATACTAATACATTAACAATCCAATTTGCAACTAATCACTAACTGCGGGGCTCATAGCTTAATGTGAAATCTAGTGAACTATATATATATTTTTTTTTCACATATGTTTTTTCTTCTTTTTGCAACTTGCATTATCATCACCAGAGGATACATTCATTGCTATCCACTTTGAGCAGCACATTGCACTTTAACTGGGCACAGTTTGAAGCTATCACAGCTTGTATTGCTATTTTATTTTTATTTTTGTGTAATTAATTTTTTCAATTTTTTCTTTTTTTGGTTTGAACATTGATATTGTATATATACCTTATATATGATTTAGATAAGGAGCACTTATCACGGAACAAAAGTTTTTCCACGTGGGGGCCATACCTATTTTCCTGGCCAACTTATTTACATATATTATTATAGTGAACTGATTATCAGCTTAAGCTTGCACAGCGGACTACTTAAAATCTCCTAGTCTAAATACAACCAATTTTGCATATCAATATTACACTGGTTCTAGGGGCCACCAACCATTATCCCTTTCCCCAATGCATCTTTTTTCATATTAAATTTGAGTTTCGTTTACAAACACTTTTTAATGTTCTTGGCAGACATACAGGAATCACTCATCAACTGAGAGTGGAAATACACTGCCAATCAATAAAAAAGGGGGACCTTATATCCTAATGGTGGCTATATATATAAGCTAAACCAAAGGGAGGAACCCAACATTCATTTTTTGCCTATATACTTGCACACCACTTACAGACAGATAGCCCCTCACCAGACCAGCAGCGCCACTTACCCCAAAACGTCAACATATATATCTATTGACTCTCATTTGAGGGTACTTAAGGGGAGGCAGCAGCGTTCATAACCTAGTCCTAGCGCGGAAAAACCAAACTATTTGACTTTTATAAATACACCTCAGGGCGTAACTATTCTGCAGACATGGACATTTTTGGATATATGGGCAATAGAAATATAGATGTAGGAGGCATCTTTAACCAAGAACAAGCAACTACCAGGCAAGATATGGAGGGATTATTAAGGCAACTCAAACACTCATTAGAGAAACAATTACGTGTATGGTGGGACATAGCCACCCTGGAAACCTACGTCCGAGAAAAAATCACCCCAAGGAGACTAAGATGGGATGTCCATCCCAATGATCACCTGATAGAACCGGCACTAACAGAGAAGTGGTACCAGTTTTTTAATAAAGCTGAAGGAGATCTCCTGCAAGTTATCACAAAAAGAAGGCAGTTCAAGCTGAAGGGGATAGAAGCTCATATTTTAGAATTAAAGAATTCACTATTACCTTTTGCGGAGAAACCAGACTATAAAGAGAAAGAACTACAATTACAGGAATCAATCAAAAAATATGATTTGGAAATTCAAGCAAAAAAACAGAAAAAATTTAAAAGGGATATTACCGATTACAAAACAAACAAGGTATATAAATGGCAAATAGAAGAAGAACAACTCATAGATATAGATGAACTACATACGGAAGAAAGCTCTGAGGCTGACACTGAGGAATTTGACAGTGAGGAAGAATTCAGCCGTCCGACACTAAGATTTCAAACACCCCCACCAAGGAGACATCGCTCTCCAAATCCATCATATTCTACCAGATATAGGGAACAGAGAAGTCCACATAGAGGAACAGGCAATAACACACCAAGACACTCCAGGAATCCTAACTATCAAAGAATCAATACTCCTAGAGGAAATAGAAGCCCCTATGAAAGAGAACTAGATGCTGGAATTAATACAGGAATGCGTGAAAGAACTAACCAAAGGGACCAGAGGGGTTTTCAAAGGGCCAACCCTCAAAACAGACCTCCAGGAAGATGGCAAACGAGACCCTCTTACAAAAACCCAAATTGGAGAGGACATACGTGGAGGCAACGAGGGCAAACTGGCGAACAAGGGACCCCGCGAGACATACAGAGAGGACAGGAAGGAGCAGGATATCAGACATATCAACACACTCAGGAACCTCATGGGAGACAAGGAAGAATACAACAATGGGACAGGAATATCACAACGGACGAATGGTCCTCAGAAAGAACCGAAGACCAAGAGGGAAGAGAGGGGGCAAGAAGAAAAAGACAACGAGAACATTAGGCCAAGGAATCTATAATTTGAGTGAAGCCATTTTTTCCGAAGATGAACTGAAAGTACTTGATTTGGGACTCAAATACGCCCCGGAAAAAAATTTGGACCACTTTAATACGTATATTGATCTTCAAAAATTTATAAGGAAACTTAATTTGAAAAAACATTTTTCCCTTAACCCTAATGAAACAACACAACAACAATCTATTTACAAACAAACCAAACTCAAAAATCGCTCTGTTTATAACCCACAAACAAAAGGTAACCAATGTATTTCGGCCTTCAAGAAAATGGTGGAACAAGAAATAAAACAGATTGAAAATAAAGGAAAGAAACACACAAGAAATATTTGGAAAACCATTAAAGAAATCTCTAAGAAGAAGGGAGTGGTTTTCAGACCAGCAGACAAAGGGGGGGGGGGGGGCTCGTGATTTTAAATACCAAAGACTACGAACAAGAAATGGAAAATTTACTGAAGGTGGAAGGAACATATAAGAAATTAAAAGGAAATCCAAAGTTCCAGTATGAGAAATTACTCAAGACGTATGTCAAGAAGGGCCGAGATATGCAGATTCTGACAAAAAAGGAATCGGAGTACTTGGTAACTGAAGCTAGCAAGACTCCTGTAATATACCAAGTACCAAAAATTCACAAACGACAAGTTAACCCGCCTGGCAGACCCATCATTAGCGGTATAAATTCAGTCTTTTCCAGACTAGGTGAATACCTCGACCAGTACTTGAAACCAATAGTATCCCAGGGGAGATCACATCTGAAAGATGGCACACAATTGATCAAAGAGCTTCAAAACTTCGATAACACAGAAAATCTTTTGCTTGCCACCATAGATGTAGAATCATTGTATACCAGCATAAATCAAACTGATGGCCTTAAAGGTGTAGAAGAAGCTCTACATGAAAAATCGGATATGAGACAGGAACAAATTCATTACATTTTAGAGGGACTCCAACTAGCAATGCAACACAACCATTTTTGGTATAATAAAGAATATTATGTGCAAACAAGGGGAGTAGCGATGGGGGCTCGCTATGCCCCAAGCGTCGCAAATCTATTCATGGATATGTGGGAACAACAGTACATCTATAATCAACACATACCACAAATGAAACTATACAGGCGGTATATAGATGATATTATCATCTTATGGGAAGGATCATCTGATACACTTGAACTCTTTATGCAAAAACTTAATCAGAACCGTTTTAAAATCAGATTCACGGGTAAATGGAATAAAGAAATTATCGAATACCTAGATTTGGAGATCTTCAAGCATGAAGGATCATTGTGTACTAAGACATACTTCAAGCAAACAGATAGAAACGGGTACATACCCACAATTAGTTGCCATCACAGTAAATGGATATCAAATATTCCAAAAGGCCAACTCCTTAGAATAAGGAGGAATTGCCACAGAATTGAGGACTTTGATACACAAGCGGACTTGTTACTCAAAAGATTTGAAGAGAAAGGCTACCAACATCTACCATTACTAAAACTAAAAGAAAACATACGAAATATGGATAGAGCACTATTACTGAATACAAATTCAAGATCAAAGAGAAACACGTATGATACAGCCTTCATAACTGAATATAGTAATCAATATAGGCAATTGGAAACAATTATGAAAAAATATTGGCCTATTCTCAAAGAGGACATCTCACTAGCAAAAATTCTACCTAACAAGCCACACTTCATTTACCGGAAGGCACCGACCTTGAGGAAACAACTAGTACACAATGTAGTGAACCCACCAAAACCAGTTGAATTGTGCCCGGAATTAAAAGGGTTCTACAGATGTCAGAGATGCCTCCCATGTAAAAAAAGTAAGAAACAAACAAGGAGACGCCTCACCTTCTCATCGAACACTTACCAAAAAGAATATCGTATTAGAAAACTCATAACCTGTAATACCACGCACGTGACATATGTGGTTGAATGTCCCTGCAAATTGCAATATATAGGCAGAACCACAAGACCTCTAAAAGTCAGAATAAGGGAACATATAAAAAACATCCGTAAAGGGTTCCCATACCACAGTCTGTCAAAACATTTTAGTGAAGCACATAACAATGATCCTTCCCAAATGATATTCTATGGCATAGATACAGTACAAGATCACTGGAGAGGAGGAAATAGAAAAATACAAATTTCACAAAACGAAACAGAATGGATTTATAGGATGGGATCTTTGGCACCAAAAGGAATGAACATAGACATTGATCTTAACTGTTATATATCTAACTACTAACTCTTCAACCCAGGAAATGACTTTATGACAACTAATTTGATGTTATTATTGGGAAACATAACATAAACTATACAGTATACAAGCTGGGATATTGCAACTGAGAAGAGCAAGAACAAACAAAAAATTTATACAAACCCACAAGGATTCATAAGAAACAATACTAAGATACACCAAAATAATAGATATATATATATATTTTTTTCATTTTTACTTGAAATAAGTCTTTGGATGCAGCCCTTTTCAGTTACAATTATTTTTATCTGGAATTACCACACCAACTTTCTTAAACTTACTCCCTTATTAAAGGGGAGCAACGTATATAAATATATAAAATCTAATAGAAAATAAGGGAAGACAAAGAAATACTATACAATCCACACAGCCCATCCACAGTAGCTTTTTATATTTTTATTTTGATATTGCACTACCTGGGGCCATCCTGCAAGCATGGTACACAACCCTTCCAACTTCACCTTTGAGACCATGGTTCCTCCAAGCTCTTGAACTTATGCAGGAATATTTAACCTAACATATAATGGGAATTGGTACAATACCCAAATTAGGCCAGTCCACATCCAGGGAACAAATGGTTAAGGATCTCACATAAGAAATAAATCTATTTTTATCTAAGCGACATGTTCTCACACACAAAGATTGTCATTATCAACTCTCTAAAAAACTTTTTTCTGAACTCAACATTGGACTCACTAATAATATATAGCCCCCGATACAGTATAGACACCACACTAATTTACAGCATAATGGTGGAATTTACTAAACACTAACTATTAGACTACCAGAGGGACTAATATGATGTAACATATCTTCGAGTATAAACTGATTAATCATATGGTATACTAAACGGCACCCAATTACCTGCTCTATAAAAAGTACATCTACTTAAACCTAAGTAAAATCTTTATAAATAACTGATATCCTTAATTTCATATTTTCCCATTTTTTGGGTTATCCCCACAAGGGCTAAAGCAATTAATCCAACTGGGTGATTAAACAAATTACATTTTTGCATATATTTAGCAAACACGCCTCTCGTATTACATCTATAACCATTGATTTGACTGAAGGGGTTTGGCCCCTCCCTGATAGGAGGGAATTGGCTGCCGAATACTATACAAAAATGAGTGTGAAGTGACAGACGGCTATCACCTTTGAAAACGTCCATAGACGAAACTAGTCAGGTGACCGCAGCGTTTGTTACCTCACACGTACGCACCGCCACAAGTTACTTCCGGGTACGGACCTCAGAGCCGTGGAGCGCAAACCGGCACACGAGCTGCGGGATACCGCTGGACTAACCCAACGCACCGGGCGAGTGTACAACTAGTAGGAGGACTGGAACATAGTCTTACACCTACCGTCAGCACCAGAACGGGTTTATTTTATTTTATTATTTTTTATTTGTGTTATTCGTATTTTTTGCTTGGCTTATAGCAATTTTTAAAAAATTTTATGCACTTGATGTGATCTCCTTTTATCAAAGTTGATCATCAAGTCCAGAATCTACTACCCTATGTGGATTTCCTTTATCTTTCATACTATCGATAACATATGAGAAAAGACACGGCACCCTGGGAGAAAGCTGCCCCGCACCAGACTGAAACAAGGAGGAGAGGTAATCATCTGATAGCTCACTGAAGCTTATTTCAGACAAGCCCTACACCCCCTTGAGGGGACATCTGTCTGGTGAGTGGGGAGACAACAGGGGGGATCGTCAGCCAAATCAAAGTGTGAATAGAGGAAAACTGATGATAGCAGAATAAGGATTATCTGTATAACCAAGTTGGGGATCACATTGCTCAATTAATCCTCATTAAGCAACACCTGACGTTTTGGCTCTTTGTTTTCCTTATTTTTGCTTTGGAATCTTATGAATTAAATCGTGAATAATACTTTCTAACATCTATATAACTGATCGCAGTAGAAACTTTGAATACTAATACATTAACAATCCAATTTGCAACTAATCACTAACTGCGGGGCTCATAGCTTAATGTGAAATCTAGTGAACTATATATATATATTTTTTTCACATATGTTTTTTCTTCTTTTTGCAACTTGCATTATCATCACCAGAGGATACATTCATTGCTATCCACTTTGAGCAGCACATTGCACTTTAACTGGGCACAGTTTGAAGCTATCACAGCTTGTATTGCTATTTTATTTTTATTTTTGTGTAATTAATTTTTTCAATTTTTTCTTTTTTTGGTTTGAACATTGATATTGTATATATACCTTATATATGATTTAGATAAGGAGCACTTATCACGGAACAAAAGTTTTTCCACGTGGGGGCCATACCTATTTTCCTGGCCAACTTATTTACATATATTATTATAGTGAACTGATTATCAGCTTAAGCTTGCACAGCGGACTACTTAAAATCTCCTAGTCTAAATACAACCAATTTTGCATATCAATATTACACTGGTTCTAGGGGCCACCAACCATTATCCCTTTCCCCAATGCATCTTTTTTCATATTAAATTTGAGTTTCGTTTACAAACACTTTTTAATGTTCTTGGCAGACATACAGGAATCACTCATCAACTGAGAGTGGAAATACACTGCCAATCAATAAAAAAGGGGGACCTTATATCCTAATGGTGGCTATATATATAAGCTAAACCAAA
This sequence comes from Rana temporaria, assembly GCF_905171775.1. Classification (NCBI taxonomy): domain Eukaryota; kingdom Metazoa; phylum Chordata; class Amphibia; order Anura; family Ranidae; genus Rana; species Rana temporaria. The sequence goes on from NC_053493.1 coordinate 200,489,762, forward strand.
GGGAGGAACCCAACATTCATTTTTTGCCTATATACTTGCACACCACTTACAGACAGATAGCCCCTCACCAGACCAGCAGCGCCACTTACCCCAAAACGTCAACATATATATCTATTGACTCTCATTTGAGGGTACTTAAGGGGAGGCAGCAGCGTTCATAACCTAGTCCTAGCGCGGAAAAACCAAACTATTTGACTTGAGAACACTGCCTAGAAGATCTTTTGTTATCTTGTTTTGTTGAACATGTTGAAGTTTAGGCAGTTTTACTTAATATTTCATCTAAGCCCTAACACAGCCGGTAGGTTAATTTACAGAAGCAATTCATGATGGAATTAAAAAAAAACATTGATGTTTCCAAAGCAAAATAAACTTAAAGCATATGTAACCCCTCACCTTGTAAAACAACCCATTCCATTTAAAATAACAATGAGATGCAAAACATTTGTGTATAGCTATAATAACATTATAAATACCTTTTTCCCATTTTATAAGTGATCACACAACCGCTAAAGCTCCTTATGCAGCTGAAAACATAGAGCTTGGTGAGGAGAAGCAGCAGAACACTGAACTGAACTTCAAAGTTAATGGCTGTGCATTAGAGGTGTGTCAGGACAAGCAGACTGAGTTCCCTGCACAGCCAGAGAACTGACCAGGCTGACCATGCCTAGTGTGGTCAGCTTTTACTAGGGAAGCAGAGAGACTGGCAGGAACACCAGGGATTTTACACAAGAAAGCAATACAAAGAGAACAGGGTACTTTTTCATACATGGTACAGCAGGCACAAATCAGGACTATGAAATGTTGGTTTACCTACTCTTTAACCTCTTCCCATCCGGCTCCACCATCCCTTTAATATGATCTTTATGCCCAGGGGACAGTTTAACTGTCCCATCTTGTGATGGCTGATTGGCTGTCACAACGGTCAAACATGAACAAAGAAAATTTCCCAGCTCAACATACCAGCCAGCCTGCAACAAACCAAATTGTCATGTCAAACAGTTTGTTATAAAAACAGGGGCTTAGTTTGCACACATTTGGAAATACATATGTAAGCTTCAGAGACCATGGCGTGACATGGCACCCAGGGACCACTAGCTGCTATTCACAGCCTACAGATGCTGGTAGTAGATTGTGTCAGCAGGATTCTTCTTTCAGTGGGTTGTCAGGTGTAATGAATTCTCAAAAAGTATGTGTGTATGTTTACTGATTATTTTTTTGTGTGAATTATAGGGGTTTGTACTCTTAACTTGCTGGCATGAGGGGGGGGGTATTTTTAAAGGGAGCTTCCAGATTCTGATAAGCCTCCTGTCCACAGACAGGCAGAACCACCTAAATTGTGGGGATAAGGGGCATGTATCCTAAGCAACACGGGGACAAGGTTCTTTGCCTGGGGAGCCTCACCTTCCAAGGTCCCCTCCTTATGTTCAGAAAATGTGGTCTAGTATGGCTCTGCACATTCACCCCATCATCATTTGTCTGCCAGGCTGCTTACTTGGATTAAGGTCTGGTATAGAATTTGTAACCTTTTACTAGACCTGAAGGTGACTGCTATGAATTTCAGAGGGGGACTCCATGCTTTTATTTACACAATGCTTACCTCTTTGCTTATATTCACCTGTCCGCTGGTTATTACTAGCTCACAGCTCAATGTGCTAGATAGATGGGGATGAGTAACTGGTTTTCACCCACAAAAAAAAAAAAACTAAAAACAAACATTTTAGGTTTATATGGACTTTAAATTACAAGAAGGTATGTGCTACATGTTACATTAAATACTGTTAAGTAAAAGGTATGTTTTCAGGTACAATTTTAAATGATTGAACACACTCATGTACAGTATGTCCATATTTTCCCCTTCTATTTTACACTGTGTACTACAATTAAAATGACATCACATGGAAGTGAAATTATATATTTTCTGTTTTGGATAGAGTGGGGAAAGTTTATAACTGCTGTCAGGTTTTTATTGCTGTCAATGACCCACTGGTGAGATTTCTCCTGACTTCTCATGCCGAAAATGTCCCCTAACTTTTTGGCCTGGATACTACACATTTTACTTCACAGGCATCAGCATCCTACAACATTTCTATAGAATAGCAACATCAAATAAGAGGACTTTAATGATGCCAAATTTACCAAACTTTTTTCACTGTTAAAAATAGTATTTATATTTCAAAATGTACAACAATGTTTCAAAAATGAATAGAACGGGGTGGGACTTTAATTGTGCTTCGGAGGAGTATAAACAAAATAGAATACAATATTGCGATTATAGAAAAATAGATACATTTTTTTATTTGTCTGCCAGAAGGCGGTACCTTCTAAAAGTAAAAAATCAAGCTAAGATAAGTTACAGACTTTGGTTTAAGCGTTTTGCGGTTAGTTCCGCTTCGTCAGGGCCTTAAAAGTAGCATAGTAGGACATCACATGAATTCTATAAATAAGATATTAATAGACAGTACATAAATTACATAATTTGCATGAACAGAAATGATGATGAATAAAAAAATATATCAATACATTGGTTTGGCATAGATTTGCATCAATATCATATCATGTTAAATGTTACTTAATAAAATCTGATTGTTATATTGTAAAGCCTTTGACATATGGACCCAGTTACATTTTATACTTATTGGTGTGCAGCGGTGTTTCACATATAGAGGGGGTTTGAGTAGGAAGGAGTTTGGGTAAGAATAGTTGGTTAGATAGAATTAATTATTTAGATATATAGAGGTTAAGTTTTTGCCAGTGTAAAGAGTTTTGTTTCAGTCACATGTACTTTAACTCACCCAAAGGTTGTAGTAGTAGGAGCAGCGCTGCACTATTTTCACAAAATTATTGTAGTAGGAGGATGCCGGCTCGAAGAGGCGTTTTGGCCTGGGCATCCGTGGGGATATTCCACCTCACCTTGATGGAGAAAAATGGGAAAGGGCCCCTATGTATAAGAGGTGGAATATAGTGATCCATGCAGGTAAACGTAAGTGTGGAAAAAAAGGGGGGGAGAGAGAGGGGGAAGAGAGATGGGAGTTGGAAGGCCAGAAGAGAGAAGGAGAAAAGAGGGGGAGGGAGAGGTGGGAAGGGAGGAGATGGGGAAGAAAGGGGGAATGGAGAAAGAAAGGAGGGGGGAAGGAAAAGGGGGGTTGAAGGAAGGAGAGGGAGAGAAGAGAAAAAAGGAGGTGGGGGAAGAGGGGATGGGCAAGAGAAAGGTGGAGGGGGAGGGAACAGGGGGGGAAGAATGGGGGGTGGGTGGGGGAGGGAGAGGAATGAGAGAGGGAATAAAAGGAAATCTCTCTCATTCCTCTCCCTTCCTCAACCCTTTTTCCCCATTGCTTTCCCATCCTTCCCTTCCCCCCTCCTTCCTTTAATCCCCTTCCCCCTTTCCTCAATTATTACCCATTATAAAGATAGTGGCAGTGATCCTAAAATGCTATACATAAAGGTGAATTGAGCTAGAAAAACATGTCCTTACTTGCATGTTGCTAAGCATAAAAATGTGCAATGTGTCTGCAAATAAATCCATCTGAATGGAAAAGAAACTAAAGTTTGGCTCGCTGGCTACAAAATTAACAAACAACAAATGTTTCCTAAGGGAGCTTATATGTTTCTCTTTTCCTTCTTTTAAAACTGCTCTGTTGTCCAAGTGCTCTTGTTTTACTGCAGGACATTCCCATTGAATATAGAGACATTGAATAGCATGCAGCCTTTTAAAGTGTTTTTCTTATAGCTGGAAGAATAAAATAGCACAGCATGATATTATTTTATGACTTCAGTGGAGAATACAGTTTCTGCTTTTTATCAACACTTACTAGGTTTAGATTCAACTGCAGGAGTACGATGCTAGTTACAAGTAAATAAAACAAATGTCATAAACTGTCATCAACCCCTGCTGGTGGGCAAAACTTCCCCACACTGGGGAATGACTTTGTTAAATGGCATAGGAATGCAATCAAAAATTGTTGATTCACACACACACAGCAGAAATTAAGAAGGTAGGTGCTGTGTCCTCCAATGAACAAAGAGAACATTATTAAATGGCGAGTACACGGGGAAGCCAGCCTCTGCATCGTTAACAATGGATGGTTGGGGGGTGGAGGCCTGATGTGGGCGTCACACAGGTGCAGCTGCTAAGCCCGGAGACCCGCGGACCTCCCCCTCGATATGCAGCAGTAAAGGGAAGATACCTTCCTCCTCCTGGTTAGCCCCTAGCTAATCCCCAATCAAGGAGACTCGCTTGCCGTGTGGCGTCGCAGCCAAGTTCCTCCACCTGCTGCATAGGAGCAGAGTGACTGGTTAGCATGGAACCGGTAATGAAGGCAGTACAAGGCTAGCTAGTTTGGGTCAGTCCAGTGGAGCGGGAGAAAAGTAACAGTGAGGGGAATCACAAAAAGATGTTGAATACTGCGCCAACAAATATATATAAAAGCTGCTAACACAACAATCAGACAAGATTGTAACAGTGCAGGGATAATAAAGTGTAGCGCTAAGTGTTAGAAGAGATGGGATAACCCCACTCTATAGCATATAAGATGCTAAAAAGATTAAAATATAGAGACCTATATGTGATATGTGCAAATCACTGAAAACACTATAATATCATGTAATCATAAAGTGTATGTGCACTATATAAATTTGTGAAACACTAATAATCATATAAGTAATGAACAACACATATAAAAGTGTAAATGTGAATAACCGAGAATAACATAAAAAACTCCACTGTGATAAAAGAATTGAATCAAATAATCGCTAAAAAAATATATATATATAAAAAATATGTATTAAAAAAAGTTCAAAATAAGTTCTGTGACACCCATCACCGTGAAATCATCAATAAGTGTCCAGATTAAACGTCACAGATTGATGTGATGAAATGATAGATAACTTCAAATGGTCTATATAAACAGGAGTGTAATGCTGTTTGGAAATGTCACCCGGGAGTGCCTTCACCTTTGGGCTGGGGGGAGAAATAAATACTTTTACCCTCCAATGTGGACCCAACTCACCCTACAGTGGTGGATTACTTGTGCTTATGTCCAAATCGAGGACTCGAGGGAACTGGATTGCAAACCACCTCCTCTCTCTTCCAGCGGCACCTCCTACCGGATCAGTGACTCCAAAGCAGGGACCCAATATGACGAGGTAAACTATCCAGACCAGAACTTTCTCAGGTGTCAGATATATAAAAAATAAAGAGAAATCCTCCACATGGTGTAAATCCAAATAAACAGAGTTTATTAAAATCTTAAAAAGCTCAACAACTAAATAAGAAAAAATATATAAAAAATCCAAATATGCAATCCAAAAAGCGTGGTATGGGCATCTGGAGCTAACGTGTGATCTGACGTGTTTTGTCTGAAAAAGACATCAACTGGGGTACTAGTACTAGTTATATGTATGAACTGAGCTGTTGCTGAACAATTATTATGTACACATATTGCCTCGAAATAACCTGCTAGGTGGTGGAGGAGTAAAGGGAAGAGACCCCCAAAGGAAAAGGGGGTAATCGGTCTGGTGGCGAATAAAGACTGGGGTTAAATTATTGGCAATAGCAGAGTGTCTCCGGGAAGCTCTTGGAGTGAAATTGCACCCCGGTATATGCCTTCTTCCCTTTTCCTTTTTTTGATCCCCATCTGCAGTCTTGACGTGTACCTAAGACCAATACAAGATATGGGGAAGGTCGGTGAAAGGGGCTGGAGCTAACGCTCCCAAAGTAAGTGCTAGCCCAGGTACAATCAAGAAATGCATGACACGGGAAAATGGCAAAGATAGCCTGAGAAAACAGCACCAGAAGTTACGCTTAAAGCTGGGCTGAGAAGACTTGTTGCAGACACCGACATCTCAATTCAGGCTAATGATGAGACAGTGGATAATATTGAAATTGAACTAAGATAGAAAATGCAATTATCAACTAAAGATGAGATGCTGGAGATGTTCGCACGGCTTGAACAGTACATAAAGGGAGAAATGGCGACTTTGTGTGGCGATCTGAATCAGGTATTAAAAAGAGTGGAAGAGTCATGTCGCGTACACACGACCGTTTTTCGGGTTGTAAAAAATTAAATTTTTAATGGTCTAGAAAAAAACTGTTTTTTCAACCCGATCGTTAAAACGGCCTTGCCTACACACGATCGTGAAAAATAAATGCTCTAGCAAAGCGTGGTGACGTACAACACGTACGACGGCACTATAAAGGGGAAGTTCCATTCGGATGGCACCACCCTTTGGGCTGCTTTTGCTGATTTCGCGTTAGTAAAAGACGATTTGCACTTTTCAGTCTGTTACAGCGTGATGACTGTGCTTACTCCATTACGAACGCTAGTTTTACCAGAATGAGCGCTCCCGTCTCATAACTTGCTTCTGAGCATGCAAGTTTTTTTTACATCGTTAAAGCCCACACACAAACATTTCACACACGTAAAAATGTTCTAAATTTTTAATGCCCATTTTTTTACATCGTGAAAAATGCTCTGGAGCCCACACGCGATCGTTTTTAATGACATAAAAAAAAACGTCATTTTTTACAACTCGAAAAACAGTCCTGTGTACGTGGCATCAGAAGAGAATCTGGACTCCCCGGCGGCCGTAATCATAGAGCTTAAAGAACAGATGGAAGGGATGCAGAGAGAGCAGATGTTCTTGCGGTACAAAATTGAAGATCAGGAAAACCGTAGTAGGAGATAGAAATCTAAGGATTAGAGGGTTACCGGATTTGCCAGGTGAGGACTTACAAGAAAAAATGAATAAAGTATTCGGTCAGTTGCTGGGTCACACAGAGACAGAAAAGATCAAATTCCAAGGAATACATAGGATTAAAAAAACAGCAGAGATGCCAGGGGAAACCCCAAGAGACGTCATCACAATATTCCATAACTATAAAGACAAAGAGCAGATTTTGATAAAACTTAAAACGACACCACCCGAGGAGTCTATATTGCAGATATTCCAAGATCTGGCAGTCAAAACCCTTATAAGGAGAAGGATGTTGAAGCCCCTGCTAGAACCCACTAGGACACACAGTATCCAATACTCATGGGGCTTCCCAGTCTGCCTAATCGGAAGGAAAGATGGCCAGTCTGCAACACTAAGATGAAATGGAAAAAGTCTGTAAAAAAATGGACATCCTCCTAGTCGAGATTCCAGGCTGGTGGGAAGCTCAGGGCAAAACATCTAACTCGGCAGGACAAAAGCAATGGCACCCGATTGTAAAGAAGGAAAGAAACACCAAGAAGAAACCTTAAAAAGGATGAGACCCATCATGGTACTACGGGGATTCTCCAGCCAAACAAGCTAAGGGAGTTGCTACAGGATTTGCTAGAGGAGTAAGTTTCACCCTGAAAGAAAGAATGGCGGACCCGGAAGGGCGCTATTTGCTACTAAGGGGTAGAATAAATGAAGCGGAGTACTCCATAGAAAATATCTATGGACCAAACAGGAATCCAATAACATTTCTTAAAGGGGTGTTAGAGAAGTTCATGGAGTTTAAGACAGGGGGAGCAATCATGGCTGGGGATTTCAATCTTTGTTTGGACCCTGAAGTGGATTGTACGTCCGCAGCGGACTGGGAACGTAAAGCGGAAGTCACTTAAAATTAAATTATACCAACATCAGCTGATGGATGTATGGAGAATACAACACGCAAAATCACATGACTCTACGTTCCACTCTGCTGTACATGGGAAGTACTCAAGAATTGATCTATTTATGGTTGAGCATAGGATGTTGGATGCGGTGATTAGTTCAAACAGAGAAACAGAGAAACAGAGAAATTGTTACCTTCTGAGATCACGCCCCAGTGACAATAATATTAAAAATAGAGGGTGTACAATATAGGATCGTGTCAGAACGCAGTGACGTAAAACACGACGTGCTGAAAAAAACGAAGTTCAATGCTTCCAAGCATGCGTCGACTTGATTCTGAGCATGCGTGGGTTTTTAACCAATGCTTTTGCATACTAACGATCGGTTTTGACCTATCGGTTAGGCGTCCATCGGTTCAATTTTAAAGCAAGTTCCTATTTTTTTAACCAAAGGTTAAGTATCCTATGGGGCCCACACACGATCGGTTTGGACCAATGAAAACGGTCCTTTAGACCGTTGTCCTCTGGATATCCTATCGTGTGTACGAGGCCTTAGAGCAGTATTTTGCTGAGTATCTCTATGTGGATAAACCTGTGGTGCCGGTCTTCCAAAGTGTCACATCCACGGCATGTAAGAAGCCTCCTTCAGCTGTATTTTAGACTCTGGAGAGTGTGTGGGCAGGGGACAGTAAAACTGGGGTTCAGCCACCTGTTTTTACTGTCCCATGGCCATCCATGTGAAAGAGGCCATAAAGGGGTCAAATTGTTTGACTGCAAGCACTGAACCTTTTAAGACCAGTGGATGACCATGCATGTTGCTATGTTATGTACTGTAGGTGCTAGATGTGAGGTTTTTGGTGTTAGCTGTCAGTGCAGGTAAATTTAAGCAGGCTTATCCTGCGAACTAGGACTGTTTGTTTTTGATCTGGGGACAGGGAGTGGTTTAGTGTAGCAATGTGTGTGACTGACATGTAATTCAACTTTTGGGCGCCTCCCCTGTTTCCAGTGAGAATGTTCTGGAAAGGGGGCAGGGCTGAGAGTTGGAGTGGCATGGGGTGTATGTAGGAGCTCTGACCAATCCCCAACTAGGATTGTCAGGGGGAGGGCCTCCTATATATTCCCTCAGTCAGCCTACTGGGGAGTTAGTTGTTGACCGTGTGAACTTAGGAATGAGTGCTAGACTGCGTGCTGGAGAGACACCCCCATCGGGGGAGTGTGGATCTGGCAGAGGAGCTTGGGATCTGAGAGGGAGCCTTTCCTTAAAAGGTCATGGGAAGGTGCCCTGGAACAGGAGCTGGAGAGCAGTTGGTCTGCATGGCCTGAATAAATCCTGGATGTAAACCCGAATTTTGTTTTTTTAATTTAGGCTTGCACTTGTACAGTATAGGATTTCATGTCATCTGTGTCCAGTCTTGCCACAAACTTTTTTTTCAGTGAGATAAAAATGGACAGACAGAGAAATACCAGTCAGTTCTTCCCCCCTGCTGTGAGTGACAGGTGATTTACATATCTCATGCACGAGCCTTAGAGAGACATTATGTGCAATTCTCACCCCTCCTTTCTTATCCAGCTCTCCCAGGATTGGCTGCTCCACAACTCAGCATGATTGGGCATGCTGAAGTCATGTGGTGACTTTTCTGGGTTTTGACTGGATGTTAGTGATCATAGCAGAGGTTCAGTGTAAGAAATACACAGGAGAAAATTCATGGCCATCACGACTATACCCACCGAGCTCCAGACAATAGACTCACCCACAGAATCTGCAGTTTTTTGGGTCTCATAACAGACAGGGGATACGTTTGACAGGTAAGGATACATGCAGGAGGCATTTATTTCCTTATAGATAACCACTATGGCAGGAGTTTATAAATAATGAGAGTGGGTTTACATCCAATTTAAGGAGGACCAGTAGCAAAAAACCTAAGTTTTCATGCAGTGGCGAATAGATGCCCATCTGCAAGCTCAAGGTAGGCAAACCTAAAGTTGTAGCTTCCATAGTTATTTTTTTTTTTTTAAGATGGAAAGAACACCCTGGCCTAGTGTGTATCAATACCACTCCTAAGTATACTATCTATTGTGATAGACCCAGCAAGAGGTTTAAAATTCACCAAGAGACTCACCACAGTCTGGATGGGGATGGACAAGTTAGATTCTAGTTTCAAATAGGACTGCGCACGCATTAAAAAATCATCCAGATACCCTTTACCTGGTATTCCATTTGACCTCCAGGCAGCAAACAGCTACGGCAGCATTTCGGTGAACACCCAAGGTAGCCATGGTTAGGCCAAACCGCAAGGTTGCAAACTGATAATGCTCCTCCCCTAGAGCAAAGAGCAAAAATAACTGGTACCCTTGGTAAATTGGTACATGGAGGCATGCTTCCTTTATTTCTATGGATTATATATATCCCCCAGGGCAACAATCCTTCAGGCTGCCCACAATGAAACTGTGTTGTTGCAGTCAAACCAGCACATGGCAAAGAACTGCATGAGCTCAAAGATTGAAACTGGTTAGACTACAAGGATAGATGCAAGGATATATACTATCCAGGGATTTTGGATTTAAGGGGAATTTCTTTTGTCCTAAAATCAAAAAAATTGAAAGGGAAGGATGGGGGGGAGGGAAAGGAAGGGAAAAGGGGAAATAGGTGTGACCCTATGGGGACGGGCAAGGGAGAAGGGAAGAGGGGGGGAAGGGGAAGGATGTGTGGCCCTAGAGAGGGCCAAAGGGGTTACTGGAGGAAATAACAATAATGATCGATATGATAGTTGATTTGATTAAAATTAGTTTATTAGTATCAAAATTTAATATGGTTTAAGCACAAAGAAAGAACTAATTGTGGATGGGTTGGTCAGTAGCATATAGGACCAACTACTATGCAAACAACACAATTGACAACAAGACAAACATACAAAAACACACACACATAGACAGGCCACGTGATCCGGACACATGTATGTTCTGCCAAAATCTGCGCACCTCAAGGTAATATTAATATTTAATCAATGGGCGGCAGTCAATAGACTGAAGCAATAGGGACATTAAGTCCTAAATTACACCGCAGTCCAATTAGAAATGAGGAGTGCCTACAAGAGGCTGAACAATGGCTTGTCATACAAAGCGATGGGAGGAGGGGGGCGAGGGGGGAAGAGAGGGAGATGGGAAAAAGGGAAATATTCTTGCAAGAAATGTCAAAAAGGTCCTGAAAATGAACAATGTCCCGGTATTGAAGTGGTTATATTATATGATATTAGAGTTCTCCCGGGAAAAACCAGCATATGGCCAGGAAGGTCTATCTGGCAATAGATGAATTAAGGTTTGTAGTCCATTTTCTAGGTGATACTCCGGAAGTTCCTGTACTGAGGGGATGGCATATAGCACCGTATATTTGTTTTTTTGTGTGTGCCTCTAGTCTCAGGAGTTTATTTCAAGAGTATAAAGTGTAGAGGAATTGACTATAGGAGGTTAACCCTCCAAGACTTGACTTGACTTAGTTAAAGCTAATACAGCGATAGCATCCATATCACTCAGCATCAATAGGATTGGAGAGATAAACAAACCTTGCAGGATAACTTAACCAGTTAGCAACCGCCCTATAGACGAAATACGTCTACAAGGCGGTTGCTTAACTCTGGGAGGGCGTCAATGTACGTCCTCCCAGAATCGCGCTCCCGCGCGCCCTGTGGGGTGCGCACACGGGAGTCTCCGTGACCGCCGGGTCCTCCGGACCCGGCTGATCACGGATCACGGTAAATCGCCGCTGATAGCGGCGGTTTACCACGTGATCGCTCCGTCCAATGACGGAGCGATCACTAGTAAACAAACCGGCGTCATGTGATGACGCCGGTTCCTCCCTCTCCTCTCTGTACCAAACGGTACAGTGTGAGAGAGGAGAGGGGAGAGAGCCATGCCCCCATACTCTGCAATACCCCCATACTCTGCAATGCCCCCATACTCTGCAATGCCCCCATACTCTGCAATGCCCCAAAATACTCTGCAATGCCCCATACTCTGCAACGCCCCGCAATACTCCGCAATGCCCCGCAATACTCCACAATACCCCACAATACCCCACAATACCCCACAATACTCCGCAATACCCCGCAATACTCTGCAATACCCCGAAATACCCCGCAATACCCCGCAATACTCCGCAATACCCCACAATACCCCACAATACCCCGCAATACTCCGCAATACCCCGCAATACCCCACAATACCCCACAATACCCCGCAATACTCCGCAATACCCTGCAATACCACACAATACTCTACAATACCCCACAATACTCCGCAATACCCCACAATACTCCGCAATACCCCACAATACCCTGCAACGTCGTCTATGGGGATTTTTAAGTAGCAAAGTTTGGCGCCATTCCACAAGCGTGTGCAATTTTAAAGGGTGACATGTTGGGTATCTATTTACTCGGCGTAACTTCATCTTTCACATTTATGCAAAAGAATGAAGAAAAAATACAAAATTTGCCAAATTTTATAACAGAAACAAAGACAAATTATTATTTTTTACAGAATTTTCAGTCTTTTTTCTCTTATAGCGCAAAAAATAAAAAACCCAACGGTGATTAAATACCACCAAAAGAAAGCTCTATTTGTGTGAAAAAAAGGACGAAAATTTCATTTGGGTACAGTGTTGTATGACTGAGTAATTGTCATTCAAATTGTGAGAGCACCGAAAGCTAAAAATTGGTCTGGTTTTTAAGGGGGTTTACGTGCCCAGTGGTCAAGTGGTTAATATTCAAGCATATGGATATTCAACATTGTGGTAAGTATATTTATACATTACCGCATCCAAGCTTCCCTGCAGGATGAATAAGTCTCTCCCTGTGACAGGTCGAATGGGGATATCCAAAAACGTATGGATTTCCTATGAAAGGATCGGTGGTGGCTGAATCGCCTTAATGCCGTTTGTCGTTTGTCTCTGATTTTGGGCGAGTAGTATAGGCAGGCATTTACCTACCGATCACATGTCCATCCGTACGTGGTAGCTCCTGAGGGGATATGGAGTGAACCCCCAGGAAACAAATCCCAAGTGCTGCTGCTGTTGTTTTTGAGTCAAGTTTCGCGTTTTTTCCTTCCACATAGATCCCAGGTCCCTGTTAACGATGTTAGCTGGGGGCGGGTGTAACAGGTCAGTTCGCCGCTCCGTCCTCCGTCCTCCGTCCACGATCCTCCCGACAAGCCGCGTGTGTCACGTGATCACGTGGTGGTGATGACGTTGACGCGTTTCGCCAGGCACGTTGGCGTAGCTTCGTCTCGGACGTGTTAATCATCGGCTAGTATGCAAATGTATATATGCGCCACCGCCGGTGATGTTCACCAATTAGAGCAAGTAGTGGGCATGTCAGTGCCGATTTGCCATAATTGCCGTGTGATTTCCATACTAGTGAAGAGACAATTTGATTAGTTCTTAAGTATATTGCAGATTAGGCTTTCAAAATGCAAGGGGTAAAGAGCTGAAATAAGAAAAAACAAACAATGACGAAAACAAAAACAAAATAAGGAAGGGAAACCACCATCCTTCCCTTTCAATTTTTTTGATATTACGTTTGGTTACGGCAATCACAGCCCGATTCGGGTACATATGATCCAGTACAGGGGTCAATACTTACCTTATGTACACCAGTGGAAACTTGCGCTACCTTTCCTTTCCCTTACCCTACCTTTCCCTGTTTATATACTATTGTGTATGATCTTTATGGTCATTTCCAGCAAGTCCACGTATTTACTATCAAGCACTTCCCTCTTTTTTGAAACTCCCCCTCTGATTTGAGCGGGAATGGCCTTTGTGTTAAATGTGGAGATCGACCAGGAGATACAAACAGCATTTAATAGCGATACACCTCAGACTATTGATCAGGACGAAGAAATTAAGGACAAATTTAAAGAACATAAAAAACTATTACTAAAACATCTTAATAGGAAGTGGGATGTTACATCATTAGAGACATATATTTCTCAACGTCTAATCCCGAGGGGACTGAGAGAACGACTAATTCCTGCAGAACACTTACATACGGAGACCTTCCTTCCTAAATGGAAGGAACTTTGTATTGAACACGGCCTCTCGGTAATGCGACTAATTGTCGAAGAGGAAAAACTACAATTAGCATCTATTCAAACTGATATCGCGAATAGCGCACAAAGTTTAGAAGCCCTCAAAGATCAGGACGAATTTGTTAAACAAAATAGCCAACTCATAAAAGATATTGAAAAGGCTCAACTAAATCTTAAAATTACCAAGCAAGCGAAATATAAACGAGACGTGTCTGACTTTGAGAAGGGTGAGATTTTTGACCTCACCGTTCCTCGTGGTAGGAGCAGATTGAGAGGTCGTCCTTCTCGACCTCAGTCCAGACAACGTCGTAATAAATCACACGGTCCCTCTGACGAAGACACTCCTAAAACTGTTATTTTTTTAGACAAGGAGGGGGAGGCCCCGGAAAACAGTACGAAACCTCCCCCAAAATCAGTTCTCAGGCAGTCTTGACCTCTCAAAGCAACACAAGAACGTACTCACACAAGGAGCCAAAACAAAAATTAATACCCAAAAGCATTCAAACCCCCATGTGCGACTCGGGTGATTTGAAGGTTATCAATCTTACGGATTTCCCGCTAAACAGTGGTCACCTTAACCTACTACGGAAAGGGATGTCCTTTTCACCAGTGTCCAAGATGGACGAGTTTACTGTCTTTAAGGACATCACCCTTTTTCTGCGAAAAGTTTTCTTTCGGTCACTCTACACTAAAGTGGATGTGTCTATTAAGACTCCTGAAATAACTAGTGAAGAGGACCAGCGAATGCTGGACATCCTAAATTCCCTGCTGGACGAGAATCCCTCAGCCAGCACGGAATCACGTGCTTTCATTCGCCGGGCCAATCCTAAAATCAGGTCCCTCAAGATGCCTCCCATCTCAAAGAACCGCTGGCTACACCTGTTCATTGATATGGTCCAAGCTGACCTCGAAAAAATTGACTGGACTTGCAGAGTTAAGGACAACCTGACCCCAGATGAAAGAAAAGCTCTAAACGATCTACAGACTAATAAAAGTCTTGTCATCAAAAATAGTGACAAAGGGGGAAATGTTGTCCTTCTCAAACAGGACCAATATGAACGTGAAGCCAAGCGGCTTCTTAACCACTTCCCGACCCCCGCATGTACATATACGTCCACAATATGGCACGTACAGGCACATGGGCGTACACGTACGTCCTCGCCTATTAGCGGGTGGGGGGTCCGATCGGGACCCCCCCCCCGCTACATGCTGAGGTCGGGTCCGCTCGGGGAGCGATCCGGGACCACGGCGCGGCTATTTGTTTATAGCCGCTCCGTCGCGATCGCTCCCCGGAGCTGAAGAACGAGGAGAGCCGTGTGTAAACACGGCTTCCCCGTCCTTCACTATGGCGGCGCATCGATCGCGTCATTCCCTTTATAGGGAAGACACGATCGATGACGTCATTCCTACAGCCACACCCCCAAACAGTTGTAAACACATACTAGGTGCACCCTAACTCCTACAGCGCCACCTGTGGTTAACTCCCAAACTGCAACTGTCATTTTCACAATAAAGAATGCAATTTAAATGCATTTTTTGCTGTGAAAATGACAATGGTCCCAAAAATGTGTCAAAATTGTCCGAAGTGTCCGCCATAATGTCGCAGTCACGAAAAAAATTGCTGATCGCCGCCATTAGTAGTAAAAAAAAAAAAAAAAAAAAAAATGCAATAAAACTATCCCCTATTTTGTAAACACTATAAATTTTGCGCAAACCAATCGATAAACACTTATTGCGATTTTTTTTACTAAAAATAGGTAGAAGAATACGTATCGGCCTAAACTGAGGAAAAAAAATGTTTTTATATATGTTTTTGGGGGATATTTATTACAGCAAAAAGTAAAAAATATTGCTTTTTTTTCAAAATTGTCGCTCTATTTTTGTTTATAGCGCAAAAACTAAAAACCGCAGATGTGATCAAATACCACCAAAAGAAAGCTCTATTTGTGGGGAAAAAAGGACGCCAATTTTGTTTGGGAGCCACGTCGCACGACCGCGCAATTGTCTGTTAAAGCGACGCAGTCCCGAACTGTAAAAACACCTTGGGTCTTTAGGCTGCATATTGGTCCGGGGCTTAAGTGGTTAATGACCTTTCTACTTATAAAAAGTTAGATCACGATCCCTTTCCTATGGTGGTAAATTCATTAAACAGCAAACTAAAACTGGCAAAGGAGGAGGGTCTTCTGACTATGAAGGAGTTTGCCTATCTTGAGGTTTTGGACTACAATACTCCCACGTTTTATATCATCCCAAAGGTCCATAAGAATTTAAAGGAACCCCCAGGCAGACCGATTGTGTCTGCCTGTCATGGACCACTTGAAAGGGTTGGGAAATACCTAGACCTCCTCCTGAAAGAGATGGTCACGGACCTCAAGTCGTTTGTCCAGGACACTCAGCATGTCCTGGCCAAATTGAATGAGCTGGACATTGAAAAGGAGCAGGATGACCTACTAATTGTAGGAATTGATGTGGAATCCTTGTATACATCAATCCCACATCCCATTGGAATTAAGGCAGTTGAAACTTTTCTTGAAACAACGTACCCATCCTCAGGACCTCAGAATGAATTTTTGGTGGAGATCCTCCATTTTGCACTCCACAACAACTACTTCCAGTTCCTGAATACCTACTACCATCAAGTAAGAGGTACCTCGATGGGGGCGGCCTGGGCACCCGCCTATGCCTGCCTCCACCTAGGCCTCTGGGAAGAGGAGGAGGTCTACACGTCCTCGATGTTCCGCCGCCACGTCCTAACGTGGTTGCGGTACATCGATGACGTCCTGATGCTGTGGCGGGGTTCGCTTGAATCATTGCATCAATTCTTACTTGAATTGAATGCCAATAAACGTAATATACGTTTGACATACACCTTTGATGCCAAAAGCCTACCTTTCCTTGATCTACTCATAACCATGAGAGACCATCAAATAAGTACTTGTACATATCAGAAAGACACAGCAGCCAATAATCTTCTTCATGCTTCAAGCCACCATCCACACTGGCTAAAAAACGGGATTCCTGTTGGCCAGTTTCTCCGTATCAAGAGAAACTGTTCTAACCCGGAAGACTATAGACGGGAGAGTCAGGAGCTCTATACACGTTTTAGAGAACGTGGCTACTCCCATGGTACAATCAAAAAAGCCAAGAAGAGGGCCGCGATCCGAGATCGCATCGACCTCCTTACCAAGAAACGAACAGTTGACAAACTGTCTCAGGAACCTTCTGAACCTGTCAGAATTATTACAGCATATGGTTCACAGTGGGATGATGTCCGTAGTGTTCTGGAGAAACACTGGGGCATACTGCGTAATGCTCCGAATTTGACCGATCTGGTTGGCACCTCTCCCAAATTGGTAGCCCGAAGAGCCAAGAGCATCGGTGACATTCTCATTCGATCCGAGTTCATAAAGGAAACGGAAACAACCTGGCTGTCCAATTATCCAAGGACCCTGGGAATGTTCCCTTGTAATAAGTGCCAGGTTTGCCCGTATGTGGACAGGACTTCGAATTTCACTGATGCTCTCGGACAAGGCTCCTATGAAATTAGGAACTTAATCAACTGTTCCACAACACGCGTGATATATATAATCACCTGCCCCTGTCCTAAAATCTATGTGGGCAAAACTAAACGCGCATTGAAGGTCCGTATAGGGGAACACCTTAGGGAAATCAACGATAAACAGAAAGAACCAGAGAAACCCCTCGCCAAACATTTTGCCCAATGCCACAATAGGAGCTCTAAGGTCCTAACTGTGAAGGGAATATATGCCCTCCAACTCCCAAATCGACGTGGCGACTTTGACCGGGTACTCCTCCAGAAGGAGAAATGGTGGGTGTATCGTTTGAAGTCCCTTGTGCCTATTGGCCTTAACACGGAACTTAACCTACAGGCCTTCCTGGATCGTTAAAAATACTCTTGTCCTGCCCTTCCTCCCAATCCCCCGCCCTCTTATAGTCTCTTGCTAATAACCCCTTTTTTGGTTTCCTCCCACTTTCCTCTTCCCCCCTGTCCTATTGAGTACTGATATTAATATTACTATATTGCTTGCTGTCCCCTCTCCTCATATTTTGTCATTTCTATCCTTTTTGGGACTTATTCTGTACCCAATGGCGAAATGACATGACCCTCATTTATTCACTACACTTACCCAAGGTCATGGTAATTTCACGTATATAATGGCAACCTTATATGTTACCTTTGTCAATGTTATCCCATGCTTCCTTCTCTTCCCATCCCCCATCCCTTCCTTCACTTTGTACCTCTTCCTGCCATCTAAATTTATTTACGTGTCTACTGTTTCTTTGCAGCATGGCCTCAATATGCAAGGGTTTCCTTTCCCCTTGGGAACTTGGGGGTTACATGCCATTGCGCACCATTGTCAACCCCTCTTCCCATCTTTTTCACTTCCCCTTTTTTTCCTTGTACTATTTCCTGTGGTTTCCCTTCCTTATTTTGTTTTTGTTTTTGTCATTGTTTGTTTTTTCTTATTTCAGCTCTTTACCCCTTGCATTTTGAAAGCCTAATCTGCAATATACTTAAGAACTAATCAAATTGTCTCTTCACTAGTATGGAAATCACACTGCAATTATGGCAAATCGGCACTGACATGCCCACTACTTGCTCTAATTGGTGAACATCACCGGCGGTGGCGCATATATACATTTGCGTACCAGCCGATGATTAACACGTCCGAGACGAAGCTATGCCAACGTGCCTGGCGAAACGCGTCGACGTCATCACCACCACGTGATCACGTGACACACGCGGCTTGTCGGGAGGATCGTGGACGGAGGACGGAGGACGGAGCGGCGAACTGACCTGTTACACCCGCCCCCAGCTAACATCGCTAACAGGGACCTGGGATCTATGTGGAAGGAAGAAACGCGAAACTTGACTCAAAAACAACAGCAGCAGCACTTGGGATTTGTTTCCTGGGGGTTCACTCCATATCCCCTCAGGAGCTACCACGTACGGATGGACATGTGATCGGTAGGTAAATGCCTGCCTATACTACTCGCCCAAAATCGGAGACAAACGGCAAACGGCATTAAGGCGATTCAGCCACCACCGATCCTTTCATAGGAAATCCATAAGTTTTTGGATATCCCCATTCGACCTGTCACAGGGAGAGACTTATTCATCCTGCAGGGAAGCTTGGATGCGGTAATGTATAAATATACTTACCACAATGTTGAATATCCATATGCTTGAATATTAAGTTATCCTGCAAGGTTTGTTTATCTCTCCAATCCTATTGATGCTGAGTGATATGGATGCTATCGCTGTATTAGCTTTAACTAAGTCAAGTCAAGTCTTGGAGGGTTAATGTTATGTACTGGAACGTACCTTGTAGCCAGAGCCTAGTGTGCAGGAGGAGGCCTCTCTTACAGCCCCGGCCCTGGAGCTGCTGGAGTTGGGACAGCAAGCTCGGGAGCGCGGCGAGGTAGGAGTGCCTGGTGATGATAGCAGCCCGGCACCAGTGGTGGTCCTTCGGGACGGTGGTTGTAGGAGACAGCGTCTCTGGAGCTGGCACAGGCACTGGATAGCAGGAGCTGGTGAAGCAAACCGGGTTAGCAGATAATCAGGTGGGTTAGGCAAGCGTAGTCAGATTCAGGCACAGGGTCTGGTAACGATGGGCAGGAGAGCAGAGCGGAGTCAGAGCAAGCCAGGGGTCGGAGTGGAGAGGGTCGGATGGTCAGACGGAGCCGGGTCGGTTTGAGGTAACAGGTTACAACAGGTCACAAGTTTCACAGATACAATGCTGCAGATCAGACAGCAAAGTGTCACTGCAGCTGCTTGCTTTTTAAAGGCTGAGTGGCGTCAATCGCGCATTAACGTGCACGCGTTCCCGCCATCGTGCACGTGCGCGTGTAGTAGGCGCATGCGCGCGCATACGAGCGCGCACATTTGGCGCACAGATGCGCGCATTTGGCTCATATCCGTGTGCATGTGGGGCGCGCCTGCGCACATGAATAGATGATTGGTGCTGATTCTGACCATCAGTAAGTGTGCGCATGCGTGCACGCCGGAGCCTATTGGCAGGTCCCTGACAGTTAACCTCATATAGTCAATTCCTCTACACTTTATACTCTTGAAATAAACTCCTGAGACTAGAGGCACACACAAAAAAACAAATATACAATGCTATATGCCATCCCCTCAGTACAGGAACTTCCGGAGTATCACCTAGAAAATGGACTACAAAATTCATCTATTGCCAGATAGACCTTCCTGGCCATATGCTGGTTTTTCCCGGGAGAACTCTAATATCATATAATATAACCACTTCAATACCGGGACATTGTTCATTTTCAGGACCTTTTTGACATTTCTTGCAAGAATATTTCCCTTTTTCCCATCTCCCTCTCTTCCCCCCTCGCCCCCCTCCTCCCATCACTTTGTATGACAAGCCATTGTTCAGCCTCTTGTAGGCACTCCTCATTTCTAATTGGACTGCAGTGTAATTTAGGACTTAATGTCCCTATTGCTTCAGTCTATTGACTGCCGCCCATTGATTAAATATTAATATTACCTTGAGGTGCGCAGATTTTGGCAGAACATACATGTGTCCGGATCACGTGGCTTGTCTATGTGTGTGTGTTTTTGTATGTTTGTCTTGTTGTCAATTGTGTTGTTTTCATAGTAGTTGGTCCTATATGCTACTGACCAACCCATCCACAATTAGTTCTTTCTTTGTGCTTAAACCATTTTAAATTTTGATACTAATAAACTAATTTTAATCAAATCAACTATCATACCGATCATTATTGTTATTGCCTCCAGTAACCCCTTTGGCCCTCTCTAGGGCCACACATCCTTCCCATTCCCCCCCTCTTCCCTTCTCCCTTGCCCGTCCCCATAGGGTCACACCTATTTCCCCTTTTCCCTTCCTTTCCCTCCCCCCCATCCTTCCCTTTCAATTTTTTTGATATTACGTTTGGTTACGGCAATCACAGCCCGATTCGGGTACATATGATCCAGTACAGGGGTCAATACTTACCTTATGTACACCAGTGGAAACTTGCGCTACCTTTCCTTTCCCTTACCCTACCTTTCCCTGTTTATATTCTTTTGTCCTAAAGCCTAGATGCTAGGCTAATGACTAAGCTTCTCCACGGTGTAGGGGGCTTTTGGTCACCAACAGGGGCCACCCTCTCCCTCTGGGCTGCATTAAAAAAAAAAATTGTATCTGTATCTACTCCTGCATTTGGTACTACACCCAATAGGTAATGATCTAAAGTCAAGGTTGTGGAAAGAGTTTCGAGTGAACCATTTTCAGCTATTTTGCTTAACATTGTGCAGTTAGCTTCTGAACAAAGACAAGGCTTTTATTATCTGTGGTGGATTGAACCAAGTAAAATACACATCAAGCGGTTGACTTTCCTATTTTCTGTGTATTTGCTTTTCTAGATGAATGTAGGAGAAGGTTTCAAAGCATTTATTTTCAATAGACGTTAGCTGATGTTTGTGTTGGGCCCACCTGCTGTATTTGTTTACCATATTAGTATTTTGGTGCTTGGTTCATTTAAAACAGAGCAATTCTTTTCATTAGAATAATCCTGGGTATTAAAAAACAGAATTCACAGATGACATAAAAATGTAATTTTAAATAAATGCAGGCAGTGCATTATTTCATAAAATACCCTACTATTTAAATAAATGCTATACAGAACATAACGCTAAACCAACAACAACATTTTACTCTTCAGTGTATTTTCAGATGTTTACTGTACTAACATATACAGGTGGTTCTCAAAAAATTAGCATATTGTGATAAAGTTCATTATTTTCTGTAATGTACTGATAAACATTAGACTTTCATATATTTTAGATTCATTACACACAACTGAAGTAGTTCAAGCCTTTTTATTGTTTTAATATTGATGATTTTGGCATACAGCTCATGAAAACCCAAAATTCCTATCTCAAAAAATTAGCATATTTCATCTGACCAATAAAAGAAAAGTGTTTTTAATAAAAAAAAGTCAACCTTCAAATAATTATGTTCAGTTATGCACTCAATACTTGGTCAGGAATCCTTTTGCAGAAATGACTGCTTCAATGCGGCGTGGCATGGAGGCAATCAGCCTGTGGCACTGCTGAGGTGTTATGGAGGCCCAGGATGCTTCGGTAGCGGCCTTAAGCTCATCCAGAGTGTTGGGTCTTGCGTCTCTCAACTTTCTCTTCCCAATATCCCACAGATTCTCTATGGGGTTCAGGTCAGGAGAGTTGGCAGGCCAATTGAGCACAGTAATACCATGGTCAGTAAACCATTTACCAGTGGTTTTGGCACTGTGAGCAGGTGCCAGGTCGTGCTGAAAAATGAAATCTTCATCTCCATAAAGCTTTTCAGCAGATGGAAGCATTACGTGCTCCAAAATCTCCTGATAGCTAGCTGCATTCACCCTGCCCTTGATAAAACACAGTGGACCAACACCAGCAGCTGACATGGCACCCCAGACCATCACTGACTGTGGGTACTTGACACTGGACTTCAGGCATTTTGGCATTTCCCTCTCCCCAGTCTTCCTCCAGACTCTGGCACCTTGATTACCGAATGACATGCAAAATTAGCTTTCATCCGAAAAAAGTACTTTGGACCACTGAGCAACAGTCCAGTGTTGCTTCTCTGTAGCCCAGGTCAGGCGCTTCTGCCGCTGTTTCTGGTTCAAAAGTGGCTTGACCTGGGGAATGCGGCACCTGTTGCCCATTTTCTGCACACGCCTGTACACGGTGGCTCTGGATGTTTCTACTTCAGACTCAGTCCACTGCTTCCGCAGGTCCCCCAAGGTCTGGAATCGGTCCTTCTCCACAATCTTCCTCAGGGTTCGGTCACCTCTTCTCGTTGTGCAGCGTTTTCTGACACACTTTTTCCTTCCCACAGACTTCCCACTGAGGTGCCTTGATACAGCACTCTGGGAACAGCCTATTCGTTCAGAAATTCCTTTCTGTGTCTTACCCTCTTGCTTGAGGGTGTCAATGATGGCCTTCTGGACAGCAGTCAGGTCGACAGTCTTACCCATGAT
This sequence comes from Rana temporaria, assembly GCF_905171775.1. Lineage (NCBI taxonomy): Eukaryota > Metazoa > Chordata > Amphibia > Anura > Ranidae > Rana > Rana temporaria. The sequence continues at coordinate 200,512,447 of NC_053493.1, forward strand.
TGCGGTTTGGAGTAATGAACCAGGCTGGGAGTTTTTAAAAGCCTCAGGAATCTTTTGCAGGTGTTTCGAGTTAATTAGTTGATTCAGATGATTAGGTTAAGAGCTTGTTTAGAGAACCTTTTCATGATATGCTAATTTTTTGAGATAGGAATTTTGGGTTTTCATGAGCTGTATGCCAAAATCATCAATATTAAAACAATAAAAAGGCTTGAACTACTTCAGTTGTGTGTAATGAATCTAAAATATATGAACGTCTAATGTTTATCAGTACATTACAGAAAATAATGAACTTTATCACAATATGCTAATTTTTTGAGAACCACCTGTATAGCCCAATACTAATTTAAAATTGGGAGAAAATTCTAATCTGGTCTGAATTTAGCAGCCTTCAAGTCCAAAAAATTTGCTTCCTTTTAGATTTATTCGATTAGTACAGAGATCTAAAGATATTACATGAAAACCAATGTGTTCATAATGTTTGGATGAAGTTTTATAAAATATTGATTTACTGATTGATTTACTAAAGCAAATGAACAAGAGCGGGGATCATTTGTTACAGCACGCCTGCATTGCGGACCAGCATATATGCATATGTCTGCAAACGAAATGATCCCTGAAACAATCAAGCTGATTGTACAGTGATGTTTAATGCATACAGTGAGATGCTCATTTGACCTGTACATTGATCATCCAAATCATTCCACTTTTATGCTTTCAATTCATATAAGGTGCATTGACAAACTGTCAACATGTTATTTAAAAAAATATTTATAAAACATTTTTACTTAAAAATGTAAAAAAATGTGACATGTTAAATACTTTGAACATTATGTTCTCACAGGAAAAAAAAGCCAAGGTAAGTATGGGTATTTATTTATCATTAAAATTGTAGTTAGATACTGAAACAACTTTCAATCAGCGCAGACACACACATTTAGAAAAGACAGACAGACAGTGGCAACATTTCTATTTCTGCTTTTCACAATAAACTGACATCCTTCCAAAATATAATGCACTGACGTCCTCATGTGGGAGATTTCCCAGTTGTATGTCAATATCAAATGGAGAGCAGCTCACAGAGTCAGTCTTCCTATAATTGCTTACCATTCAGGATTTTCTGCCAAATTTTATCACTCAAAACTAGAGAATTATTGGCAATTGTTCCCATGCAGGTCGCTATATTCAGCACAAATAATTACCAGCATCCTGGCTACAAGTTAAACAGTCTTTTCTTCTCTGTCAGCTGGAAAAAGCTTCTTAGGCCCCAATTTTGGACAAGCGTGGATATCAAATCTCTTTGTTTCCAAGCCATATGGTATGTTAGCAAATGACCTGTCGAAATGCAGCCTCTTCCATTTTGTGGTCAAACACATTTCTGTTTGAGGTACTCAGCTGGTAACAGGTAACAGTCTGTCAAAACACTTTTGCTGTCAAAACAGGCTCTCCCGTTACCAGTTTCCACTTTAACTTTTCCAGTGTTACTATCAGTCAGCAAGGTGTGGTAAAATTAATTACTATAACACGCCTGCAGCATTAATCTATTGCATATATTTGTTATAATTTAAGTATTTAACAATGTGTAGTCTAACTATGCCATGCAATGTATTAACAAAGCACAATGTGCTAACATGGCAATGTTACTTGAACTAATCTGTCCTAGAGAAAACATATACCATGGAATAGGGGGGGGGGGGTAAAATTTGGGACTTTAAATGAGGTGGTTAGCAAACCACCTCCATCCCAGGTTGTATAATAAAAAAGAAAGAGAGAGAGCGGGACTTTAAATGAAGCATGTGCAGGGATCAGATTACAATGGATAGGGGGAAAATAATAAATCTGGAATAAGTTATAAGTTATTCATTTCAAAACTTTCAAATAATGCACCGTCCATGACTAGATTGCATTATTGAAGAAATTTGGTAAACATATATACTTGACAGAAAAAACTGGGGTATTTAATATAGAAAAAAAAACATTTACCATGTTAGAGATGCCCATTTTTTTTTAGTCTAGCACTTAGCTATGTAACCTGGGAGCAGCCAACATTAACAACTTCCCGATCAACATACGCGTATAAGCATCCTCAGGAAATGGTGGTAATAACTGGATGATGGCAGCTGCAGTTGTCATCCAGATACCATTCTTTAAAAGTTTCAATGCTCTTTGTAATGAAAGTGATTGGAATGGCTAAACAGCTGTGCTCTCCCGTTCCATTGGGGAGCTGGGCCACTGCTAGTGGTCACGCCAGTTGACCATAGAGATTATAAAAACTGGAAGTGACAAAGATTTTGTCACTTATAGTTTTGGTCTTTTTTTTTTATCAGCCATTACCAGCTAGTAAAGCAGCCAATCTAACCAACCTCAGTTTGATCAGCTGCTCTAGAGGGCAGAGGAGGCATTAGGGATCTAATGGACCCCAGATCTCTCCATAAAGAGAAACTGTATTGGTCTATGCTATCACAAGGGATGTTGTTCATCCCTTGTGATAGCAATAAAGTTGATGATAAAAAAAATGAAATAAAATAAATAATATATATATTTTAGTTTAATGCCCCGGTCCTGTCATGCTCACGCACAAATACGAACGCATACGGATGTCCCACATGCATATGTAAACAGTGACCTCATTACACATGTGAGGCATTGCCTTAAATGTCAGAGTGAGAGCAATATTATTAGCACCAGACCTCCTTTGTTTATCGACATCATAATAACAACTTAAAACAAATGGTATAATATTGTGTTTGTATACACTAAAATTAATTAAAGACAATTTTTTCCTAAACATGTGTGTTCTAAAAATGGCTGTGCAAATACCATGGGATGTAAACAATTGTAAAAAACAAAATTTTGTTCTCCAGGGCCTCTGTTTAAAAAATATGTTTGTCAGTTCTAAGTAATTTTTTAGCAAAAAAAAAAATCAGATTTTTACATGTATGAGAGAAACGTCAAAATTGGCATTGGCAGCTAGGGGTACTATGTACTAGGGGTAATATGTACTGTAAACCTGCCAGGGTTTACTTCACCAAGGGTTCAGTGAATATTTTTCAAAATTCATGAAACTAGAACTTAAAAGATTAATTTCAAATGAAGTCTTAGGGACTTAGGAGATACATGTTGGTGTTAAATTCTGGAAATGTTTAGGGCTAATACTCAAACTATTGTCAAAAAAGGCATAGGAAGCTGGGTACTGCCATGGTGGACATGTAGTAATGCAATATATATATATATATATATATATATATATATATATATATATATATATTTTAATAATATACATTGAGGAGAGTCTTTTCATCTGTGATTGGTGGAGAGAATATGGTGACTCATCAGACTCTCCCTAATACAGAGTTTGTGTAAAAGGCAGTGAAAGCAATGAATGAGGGGTGCAGGGGCTGGTCCCTGTTAGGAACATTTTCTATTGAATTCAGCCCAGAAATCCAAAGCTATTAACCTCCCAGAAGTACCAGGACAGGTAGAAGACTGGCATACCCGTAATGAAGATTTCTACACAATCCTCCTAACACAGAACATACTTCAAAACAGATGAGTTAGGTCAATAAAGGGATACAAGGGCAATAAAAAAAAACATTCTCTGGGCCGTTCAAGTACCTTTTAGTGCATATTACCACAACATGCAAATATATATATATATATACAGTATATATATATATATATATATATATATATATATATATATATTCTCAATACAGATCAAACACTTTTGACACTTTTTTGGGACCAGTGACATTTATACAACAATCAGAGCTAAAAATAGCCACTGATTACTGTATAAATGTCACTGGCAGGCAAGGGGTTAACTGTGTTCCCTGGGTGTGTTCTAACAGTAAGGGGGATGGGCTACCTAGGACATGACAGAGATCACTGTCCCCGATGTCTGGGAACAGAAGATCTCTGACATGTCACTAGGCAGAGAAGGGAATTGCCCTGTTTACATAGGCAGTTTCCCGTTCTGCCTCTGTACACTGAGATCGCGGGTCACCAGAAAACATCGAGTCCGCAGGACGCACTTGCTTCCCTGCACAGACGGATGTACACCTATGGCGGTTTGCCCAGGAGAGCCGACCTGCCACAGTATAATGACTGCGGCTGGTCGGCACAAGGTTAATATGATATTTCAAACACATATATATGGTGGACTGCACAGCATTGCTACGCAGAGTGGCCTAAAGTCCAGGGAACACCTTCAGGTGTTCTATCTAGGGGCAAATTACGCATCAAATGCCCCGTACACACGATCGTTTTCCCGTTGGAAAAAGTCAGATGAGAGCTTTTGGTTGGGAATCACGACCGTGTGTATGTTCTATCAGACTTTTTCCAATGGAAAAACTGCTGGAAAAAGATAGAAAGCAGGTTCTCTTTTTTCCTGTCAGGAATTTCCTATCGTGTGTACAAATTCAGTGACGCAAAATTCCAACGCATGCTCAGAAACAAATCGGCGCATTCTGAGGCCGAGTACTCACGAGGAGACATGTCCGATGAAACCGGTCCGCGGACCGTTTTCATCGGACATGTCTGCCCGGGGACTTCTGTTCGATGGCTGTACACACCATCGAACAGAGGTCCGCGCGTAAACAATACGCGGGGCGTGTCCGCGGTGTCGCCGCCGCGGAGTCGCCACAACAATGACGCGGCGACGTGGGCGGCCTGCCTTTAAAATGCTTCCACGCATGCGTCGAAGTCATTCGACGCATGCGAGGGATGGCGGGCGGCCGGACATGTACGGTAGGTCTGTACAGACGACCGTACATGTCGGGGGGACAGGTTTCCAGCGGACTGTTTTAAAGCAAGTCCAGGAAACAGTTGTCCGCTGTGGAAACCTGTCCGATCCGCCCGAAAATGGTCCGCTCGGGCCTACACACGGCCAAACATGTCTGCTGAAACTGGTGTGCGGACCAGTTTCAGCAGACATGTTTGGTCGTGAGTACGGGGCCTTAGAAGGACTTAATTTTCTAGGCTCATCATAGTCTTTTACGTCACGCGTTCTTGGCAGTCAAAAGTTCACCAAACTTTTGTGTGACCGTGTGTATGCAAGGCAGGCCTGAGTGGAATTCCGTTTGAAAAAACATCAATTGTTTTGCGACGGGAAAACCGCTTGTGTACGGGGCATAATTTCCTGATTCCCTTCACATTTTTAGAGGCCCTGGAGCACCAGAACAGTGGAAAAACAAAATTATCACATTTAGAAGAGTAAACACCCCAAAGATGGTAAGTTTTTTTGCCACATGTTTTTGGAAATGTGGAATGAAGATTTAAATGAATTTACACAAAGCTGTCAATTTAATAGGATATTTCTCACACCCAGCATTGGCATGCTTAGAATTACACCCCAAACACATTCTGATACTCCTCCCTAGTGTGGTGATACCATGGTCCAATACGCTTGCTTATTGTTTTTTGTTTTTTATTTGATGCATGCATTTTTGCGGTCGTGTGTCTGCAACTGACACATGGAAGGTCCTTGATGTGTTCCTGATAACTGAACATACACACGTGTGAATCTTTCACACATGTACAAACAATACCAATTTTTAAACTAACATGATTTTATGTCCCATGGGTTATACCCAATGCTACAAGTTAATGTGGTGATTTAATTTTAATATGTTTTTTATACTTTGTTTGTGTTTGTGTCAATGTGACTGTGAGTATTCGTTTTTTTTTTTTTTTACCTGTCTATCTGTCTATGTCAGAGCTGTGGACAGGATGGGAGGGCTCTCCAGTCATAGCTGTTCCATATTCTTTGATTAACTAATTATGCATGTGGGAGTGGCCCTTGAAGCACCTATTTCCCATGGGCCACCACCATACATACATATATTCACATTCCGTTTTGTCACTACACTTGCTATGACTAAGCACCAGATTCAGGTGTGAAACATGTAAGCTGTTTGCATCCCCCCTTTTGTACTGTATGGATTGTCTTCTGTACACTGGATTTTAACCTAATAAAGGTGTTGAATGAGAGTGCAGCCGTCCAGGCTTATTCGTTTGTTTTGTGGTGATACCATGTGTGAGACTTTTTCACTGTTTGGACTGATTATGTACCAGACATTGTATCTTGTATATCACACAAATCAACCAATTGTATCTAAACCAATGTACTGTAATAGTCACCCCTGCATGAGTGGTCAGGGAATTTAGTTTAGTATAGTGTCACCCATAGCTGTTTCAGTTCCTTTAAGCCAAGCAAGCCTAGCCTACTGGTTCATGGCTGCTCCCAGGAAATCCATGTTCACAGGCCAGGAAGGCCAGGCCTGTGGTTCTAGGAGTGTAGTTGTCTGCAAAGGATAGCTAGAGCTGGTTTCTTGCAGGAACATTGTCAGCTAGACATGTAGATGGGTTAGTTCAGGTGTAGGCAGAGACATGGTTCGCAAACAGGCAAAGGATCAGTCCAGGCAACAGGCTGAAAAACAGTTAATACATGGGACTGGGTTAGTACAGGTGACACCAACTATGAATGGCTGCACTATTAGAGTTTGCTCACAGGTGAGATTGGGGGGTGGTAAAACCTTGCGGTTGAGTTATGGTTTTACCTCCCCTCAACTGCTACCCCATTTAGCTGCAGAGGCAGTGGCTGAAGGTGTATAAATGCTGCAGCTGTGATGCTTTGCTTCTCAGCTGTGGCAGGAATTATATCCCTGTATGCCCACCGATCATAACCTATTTAATTGAATAGGGGTGCTTGTACAGGGCCAATGGGTTAAACCAGGTGGTGAGGAGGCGATACAATGCCTTCCAATTGCCTGTCAAACGCTCTCTAAAGAGTGATTTGAACATGGATGGCTCTTCAGAGAGCATCACACAGGTGAACAATGGTGACACTATGATTGCTATGGGGGTGATCAGGGACACTGTAACTGATAACTGATGTGGAGATCATCAGGGATACTGTGCCTGGTATGGAAGTGATCAGGGACACTGTAACTGGTTTGGCTCTTCAAAGGGACAATATAACTTGTGTGGCAGTGATCAGGGACACTGTTACTGATGTGGCAGGTATTAGGGACATTTATTTTTCAAATTATTTTTTTTTTACATGCTGTCACCACTCTAAGGAAGGGTGATCAGGTTTTCTTTTACACTAGGATTGCTTTTAACAGTGACAAATTGCAGAGATTTCGCAGGAGTAAAAAACACACTTCCGGTGACGTAATCGACGAGTCCAGCGTCCCATGCTGGTACACCCCAACACAGCTATTCCTCCTGGCTTTTGATCAAGCGGTTCCCTAGCTCTGCTGGACAGTTTGGCTTTATAACATCTACTGTTAACTTGATCTCCCCAGGACTATCCACCAAGCTGGAATCCATTATATTATGATAAGTCTTTAATACTTCTACCTTTAGTAAGTGTTTTTAACCCCCTGGTGAATTAAAAGTCTAAGACCCAGATTCTCAAAGGCGTTACGACGGCGCAACACCATTTGCGCCGTCGGAAGTCCTAATCTGGCCCCGGGTATCTATGCGACTGATTCTTAGAATCAGTTACGCATAGATACCCATTAGATCTGACAGGCGTAAGGCTCTTACGCTGTCAGATCTTAAGTGCAATTTTGTTTCCCGCCGCTAGGTGTCGCCGACGACGTTTTCCCCGTCGTTTATGTAAATTAGCAAATTACGACGATTCCCGAACGTACGCGCGCTCGATGCAGAGAATTTACGTTGTTTCCGTAGCCTTTCCGACGCGTAAAGTTGCCCCTGGGTCTATGAGGTGCAGCCAATGTTAAGTATGGCCGTGGTTCCCGCGTCATAATTTTAAAAAAACCTACGTCGTTTACGTAATACGTCCGTGAATGGCGCTGGACGCCATTTACGTTAACGTCTAAGCAAATGACGTCGGTGCAACGTCATTTAGCGCAATGCACGTCGGGTAATTTACCCGACGGAGCATGCGCAGTACGCTCGGCGCGGGAACGCGCCTAATTTAAATGGTGCCCGCCCCATTTGAATAGGGCGGGCTTGCGCGAGCGCTTTTACGATACACCGCCGCAAGTTTACAGGTAAGTGTTCTGAGAATCAGGCACTAACGCTGTAAACCTGCGGCGGTGTAACGTAAATCACATACGTTACGCTGCCCAGGAGCAACGTAATTGTATGAGAATCTGGGCCTAAATGCGCTTTCTTTTTTATCCTGTTAACATTAGAGTGGTTGCTTCCCACTTGAAGTGCTGCCTCAGTGCCTTATACAGACGATCATCAGCCAGAATTATTAACTTTGTTTTCCTTTGAGGATACTCTCTCTGGTCAGATACGACTATCCAGAAGCACCCTTCCTTTTTCTTATGTTATGTTATGTTACCTGTGTTTGGTTACTGTGTGCAGGTGCTTGTACTATGGGAAGGCAGAGATTCATGTTCCTGTTTTTCAGAAACACAGGATCAATGCCTTATTTACTGACAGAACGGCAGTCTGCCTTGTTTACATAGGCAGACCGCGGACCTGCATGTGTGCCGAATGATCGATGGGTCCCGGTGGACATTGACACCCTGATTTGCTCCCACTGTGTCCAATCACAGTGCATGCCCCAGAACCGGAAATGCGGGATCACATACTAGGTACGTGATCCTGTGCAGGAGAGCTGCCTTGCCAGTGTAAATAAAGTATACAGTCGGCAATCGGTTAAAGTGAAGACCAATATATCCCCCAAAAACAATTATTGATAACCTCAAATCAACCACCAAATTAAAAGCAGCTTAATATAATTTCTTAACTAACCCTAATTTTTCATTATGCAGTTTTAAGGTTTTCCTCAACCCCCCCCCCTCCTTTTTTTTTTTACTAAAAAAGCTGGTTTAACCAAAAATCCCATAATTTTTCCTTTTCAAAACCTGTTGCATTCAACAGGACATGTAGCACACAAATTCTCCAGGGTGAATCTGGACATACATTTTTCAGGACCTGCAGGAATTGCCTCAAACCCATGGTAGTGGCAAACCTGAATCCTATTCCCAACAGTCGTATTGTCATACAGTACTATTACCTCCCAAATTTTCACAGCCTAACTAAAACCAAGGGTTTTGACAATGTCCAATAGCGACGAAACGCGTCTGGAAGGATCACGCAGTGACGTCACCACGCCAAGGAGTAGGGCTCCTGTTATGCCGGCCGGCAATATTTTGTTACATCTGTTTTATCCGCTCATATTGTGAGTACCTTTTACCTTTTTTAATTAAAAGTACTGTCTCAGAGTCACGCTATGTGCGTTTTTCTCTTCATTTAACACCTCAAACGGGGGAGTTGAAAACCTTACGCTTAGGGGACGGAGGACTTCCCATCGCAAGGAGCCAAAGACCTAGGCTGGGTTATAGCCATCTGCCTGAAACGGTCGTTTTCTGGTAAGCGGCCTCCCTGGTTGGTGGAGGGTCACTTCATTATTAGGTTCACTGGGTGGTGTGGACTGCATGTATTAACCATTTCCAGGACATCACGCAGAGGGGAAGAAGGACCCCTTACTACAAGGAGAAAGGCCTAGGCTGGGTCATAGCCATTTCGCCTTAACCGTTTGCCTTCTGGTAAGCGGCCTCTGTAATTGGTGGAGGGTCACTTATGCTAAGTTGTCACTAGGTGGTGTGGACCTTAGGTACCATTGCTAGGATTTGTGTCCCAGTATCACGCTATGTGTGCTTTCTGTTTTGTTTGCATTTAAATACGGTGGAGCTGAGAACAACATACTCAGAGGACGGAGGGCTTCCTGGTGCAAACCTCAAGGATTAAAGGCCTAGGCTGGGTTATAGCCATCCGCCCTAACTGCTTGCCTTCTGGTAAGCGGCTTTCCTTTTCTTTTCCGGGGGATGGTCATTTTGTATATAGCATCACTGGGTTGTGGATTGGAGGAGCCATCATAGTCAGGACTGATCCGGACCTTTTTATTATTATACAAGCATCATTCCATCAAATACGGACTTACTACACTCTCACAGACTGTGTACACTAATAGACTGTTTTTTTTTCTTTGTCTAAAACCAAGGGTTACACTGAAAAAATATAAAACGCTATGTAAGTCACATAAATAACGATAATTACAATGAAATAACATTCTCCATTCTAAATTAGCCATTTAAGGTTAATTTGGTTAATTCATCTTTCACTTCTTCATTAGATTATACACTGGCACTGGGGGGAATATTATTAAAGCTGGCCCCATTACATTTTGATAGTATAATCTCCTTTCAATTACCAATACATTTATTATGCAAGGACTATTCAGATTTTTCTGCTGAACACATCACTAAACAATACTCCATGCTGATTCAATTTAAACCTTCTGATAAAGTGAATAATGGCACACTCACACAACATTCAAAAGAATTAAAAAGTACATTTACTGTATTATTGCTGGCAACAATTGGGTTTCAAAGTAGCACTATTTGACAAAAAACATTGGCCCAATAAAGAATCAGGGCCACAAAAAAAGTGGTTACTCAAAAATAAGACTTAATGGCATTGACACAGGGCAACGTGTTTAAGAAAAATATAAATGGGGCGCATGCCCGGACTCTAACCTGAGCGGTCATGCCGATTTAGAGCTCCGCTCCAGGGTGAACAACATCAGGGGACACAGCGCAGCTTAGGCTCCCAGGAAGGCACATGCCAATGCTCACTACATCAGAGAACCCGCCGCTCACACCGCCATGGTCCTCTGGGGCTCCAAAATGAAAATGAAGCCCAGAAACATCTGGCCCTTTCGTCAAGCAAGATGGCGCCAACCCCCTCCTCACAACACAACACGCCATGCTTTGAAAACACCCAGCACCACAAACAGCCACTTCAGGAAGATAACGTGAGTCTGACTCAGATGCAGGCACCTCAGACACACAGTCAGGCATGTTTAAACAGTTTGAAAGAATGCTGCAGAGAGCCCTGAAGCAGACATCAGACCAGATAACAGACAAATTAACCCGTGAGATTAGGGAGCTGGGACACAGAACAGCAGAGCTGGAAGGGAGGGTGGGTGAGCTGGAAAGCCACACACAGGACTATACAGCTGAAGTGGAAAATCTTAAGGAAGAAAACTTAGTGCAGCATTCACGATTGGAAGACCAGGAGAATAGGGACAGGAGGTCTAATCTACATATCAGGGGGATCCCTGAAACAGTTCTTGATCTGCAAGTCACAATGCTGGCCCTGTTCCAGGAATTGCAAACAGGCATCCCTGTTGAGCGATTAGAAATGGACACACAGGGCCCTGTCCGCATGCAAAGTTAACGGCCCACCTCAAGACATTATAGCCAAGTTTCATTATTACCGTATGAAGGAGCAACTCCTGGCAGCAGCCAGAGGCAAGAAATCCCTATCTTTCATGCGTACCAATTATTTTCAGACCTTTGCCCACTGACAGTCTCAAAGAGACGTGCTCTTAAGCCCCACCTTCAGTTTCTACAAAGCAACCAAATCACCTACCATTGGGGCTTCCCATTCTCGTTCGGCTTTACCCACCTGGAAACCAAGTATGTCTGTCATACACCAGCTGAACTGCAGACTGCCCTACAAGACATAGGTTTGTTGGATCAAACGCCACATAAAGATGCATTCCACAGTTGGTCGGCCTCCCGCTCTCCCCAGAAGTCATCAGTAGCAAACAATGGCCGCTCTGGCCACACTAAAAAAAAACGCTACAAACACGTCTGGTTTAATAATCATGCAACACCCACCGACAGGGGTCAAGTCCTGGGGAAAAAAGTGTGGGAACTCCCACCCAAGATCCACTCCCCCACCAAAAAAAAAATAATGATACGCTCATATACATAATTAAACCGCATGTTTTTGTTTTTTTTTTCGATCCACTGTACCATAGTAATCCTTTATTTTACTGGCCACTTCCTGTATATGGATTCATCGGGTAGTGCGCGGGTATTCCGTCACTTCCTCGATACCGCAATGTCTACAGGAAGCGGCCAGTAACATAAAGGATTTCTAAGGTTCGCCTTCCCCTGACTCGAGCTGGGCATCGCCGCTTAGAGAAGGATTGGCTCGGGCGGCTCGGCTGCTCTAGTCCTGCAAAGGGAACTGCGTTCCTGCTGTGAAAAAAGTGCAGGAACTCCGTTCCCACGCGTTCCCGCAGGACTTGAGCCCTGCCCACCGAGGACTCAATAGACTGACTTTTCATTTCCATCTCAAACTCATAGTCATAGCCCACCACCCCCCCTACTGGCCTTCTAGACAGAAGTAAACTTGTTATATCTGCCTTTAACAGCTCTCCCCTTCTTGTCACACTGTCAAAGGGGGGCTAACCCACTGGAGATTAACTGGTTTCAAAGATTCCCCCAAGCTTGAAACTCACCTGGCCAACAAATCACGTCGGGAGACATGTAGTACATTACTACAATTCCTCCCGGGCCACCCCCAGCAATCTTATTATTTTTTCTTTTTTATATTTTGTATTGTTTTTTGTTTTTTTTGCTTGATTATAATATTTCACTATGTATTTTGACCTGGTTATCAAATTTGCTAAGGTCTAGAGTTATCTGTTTTTTTTTAAGTGAATGTTATTTCAAGTTGGTATATACAGAGCCCCTGGACAGTTCACATAGGTATGAGGCACTAGGAGGCGAACCGTTGCACTTCCCCCTGGACCAAAGCTTCACCCTTTGTACAGCCTCTCAGGTTTGATCAATAGTTGTTCTCCATTTTTTAAATGCTAAGCTGCTTATACACAAAAGTTTACTTACCTTTTTTACCCCCCGGTATTGTTTCTCTGTTGGAACTCCTTGCACCCCACTTTTGCTGCCCTCTGTGCCCTGCCCCTATTATGCAGGCCTCTGACGGTAGCTTAGGAGCCTCTGTGGGACTGCCTGTTGCTCCCCTAATATGCTCCTGCACCCTACTGTATTGCTTTGTTTTAATTTTATCATGTGTATCCAACAGGGTTCTTAGTCTCTCTTTTGCTCCTTTTGACACTGTCCCTTTTTTCTTTTGCTCTCTTTCTCACCACGGTAGATGCGGTTCTCTGTTCAGAATATGTCCCTGTCATAGCGACCACTAACAAACACAAATGACCCCCTTAAACATTCTCTGAATGTTCAGGGCTTTAATACCAAAGCGCTCCGATCCTTCGCAGCTGCCAAAGCACATATAATATGCTTGCAGGAGACCCACTTTGTTGAGAAATCAACACCCAAATTTCTCAGTACCTCCTATCCACAATTCTTCACAGCTTCAGCCACAGCCAAAGAGGGACCCTGATCGAATTTCACCGTTCTTCCCCTTTCACCCTAACCTCCCAAATTGAAGACCCTGAAGGTAGGTATCTGATTCTTACTGGGCATCTATCAGACACAGCGATCACAATCGTATCATATTATGCTCCTACCAAACGCCCGCCTTTCTCTCACATCTATTCCAAGTAGTTGATAAGCATAAGTTTGGAACGGTCGTTCTCTGCGGGGACTCGAAATAAGTAATTTTTCCATTCCTAGATAAATCCCCATACATCTCCATCATTTAGCCCTGTGAAATTAACATTTCAACACCTACTTTCCAAACACAACTTGGTAGACACTTGGAGCAAAATCAACCCAGCTAGCCAACGTTATACCCACTACTCCTACCCACACAAATCCTTCTCCCACATAGACCACATTTTCTTAGCAAACATAATGATCCCAGAGATCCTATCCTCTGACATCATTTCCTTCTCATGGACAGATCACTGTGCCGTATACACCACAATAGCCTCCCCAATACCCAGGACACATGACACCCCTTGGTGTATTATTTCTACCACACTTACTCACCGCCTAGACATTGAAGTAGCTTTTAAAGAATATATTTCAGATAACAATACAGAAGATGTTTCAGTGCTGACACTGTGGGAGGCACATAAATCAATTATACAAGGTACACTGATTCAACAGGCGACGACCCTCAAGCGAGAATGCAAGGCCTTCTTTCAATAACTAGAAGCAAACTTTCATGCATGTCACGCTGCTTTCCAAACTAACCCCAACCCCAGTACTAGTTCTTGTCTCGATAAAGCTTAACTAGTTTTTGACCTGTTCCTGACTGATTCGGCTGATAAGACCATACGCAAACGCCAACATATATTCTATTATCTAAAGGCCAATAAACCCGACACACCTATGGCACAGACACTTCGGACGATCCTCCACCCCACGACGTCGGTACGACTGAAAACCACCCAAAATACCTATACTAGTAACCCTATTAAGATCTTGGAAGTATTCCGCTCCAACCTTGTCAAACTTTATTCACTTCCTTAAAACTTCGACCACGCCAAGGCTGACTCTCTATTCGCTCGTATTACCCTCCCCTTCCTACAAAGACACCAGCAAAACTCACGCGAGTGTCCTATCACAGACTTGGAAGTGACGGCAGCCATTAAAGCTTTAAAACCACATAAAAGACGGGTCCTGATGGATTCTCGGCGGCTTATTACAAACAGTTTTCACCCATATTTGTACCTTTGCTCACAAAGGCCTTCAACTCCCTGATCGAAGGAAACTTATTTTGATCTGAAAAGCTAACCTTCATTATCTTTATGATACCCAAACCTCATTCGGATTCCACTTCCTGGACAAACTACCGTCCCATATCCCTTATGAAACCTCAACATCAAACTGTTAGCCAAGATCCTCGCCACTCGTTTAAAAACTATCATAGTGAATTAATACACCGTGACCAAACTAGCTTTGTTCCAATCCGCTAAGCACGGGACAATATCAGGCGCGCCCTCTTGCTCCCCCAGGCTGACAAGAACAGACACATACCAACGTGCTTTCTGTCCATAGACATTAGGAAGGAGTTTGATTCAGTCACCTGACCATATCTGAACTACACCCTTTAGCGGTGGGGATTCCGGACACATTTCCTAATCTGGATCTCCTCCTTATACAATAACCCACAGGCATACATCAAATATGCAGGCTACAAATCAGCAAAGTTTGACATCAGAAGAGGCACTAGAAAGGGCTTTCTTCTATCCCCACTGTTATTCGCTTTACTAATCGAACCTTTGGCACAGTTAATCAGATCGGACCCCGATGTCAAGGGGATAGAATTAGGAGTACACCAACACAAAATATGTCTCTTTGCAGACAATATACTAATCTTTATATCCTACCCACACAATTTAGCCCCTAAACTACTCTCTATACTGGGAAGCTTTGCCCACATCTCCGCTCTAGTCATTAATCCTACCAAATCGAAAGTGCTTAATATATCCTTAATGCCGACAGAACTCCGACAAGCCGCGACCTCGCTGCTGTTTACATGGGAAACACACCATCTTCCATACTTAGGTATTCAACTTACTGCCTCGCCCACTGATCTTTTCTCTGTCAATTATTTGCCCCTGTTAAAACAGGTAACTAGCCTCAAGAAACAATGGACCTCTTTACCGTCATCCTGGTTAGGCAGAGTGAAAGCAATCAAAATGGCAATACTGCCCAAATTCCTATACTTTTTTAGAGTACTTCCCATACCAGTACCATCTTAATTCCTACGCCTTACACAAAACAGAGCAATGGCCTACATTTGGGGAACAATCAAGCCTAGAATCCAAAAGTCTATCTTATTTTTTCTCAAACTTAGCGGAGGTGTAGGAATCCCATACTTTAGATCCTACTATTATGCGGCGCAACTTGCACAATTACCTAAATATCATGCAGCAACTGAAACACCACTATGGGTAGCAGTCGGATCGGTAGATTGTGACCCCATCTCTGTAGCCAACATGTTATGGCTTCTTCCCAAAGATAGAGCCTCTATCCAAAACCCTATTGCCAAACATTTCCTGAGTATTTGGGACAAGTTCAGAGGCACACAAAATCTACAATCCACGCATAACCCACTCCTCTCCTTCCTCAGGAGCCCTGCATTCTACCCGGCCTGGGAATCACCCATTGCATTCACAACCTGGTTTGACACAAACCTATTCAGACTCCACAAATTGGTCTCTAACAATGCCTTCCATCCTTTCCCCACTCTATGCGAGTCTTTCGTACTACCTAAGTCCAAACTATTTTGTTAACCTACAAATCAAAAATTTCTACATGCCTTTTCTCAGAATGGGATCATTATTGATTTAAATGACACAATTCGAATGAATATGTAAGAGTGACCCACACGTTTGAGGTCTCATTTCTATCCTATACCAACAACTGATGACCGTTCCAAATACAGCACCACTACCATACACTGTGAAATAAGCACATGATCTTCAACGCACAATTAAGATAGCAGACTGGGCTAACAAAACTAACTATAAGGTCCTAGCACGCTGGTACCTTGTGCCAGCAAGGATAGCCAAATATGCCCCCTTATACTCATGAAACTGCTTTTTTAGGCTGCTCAGCTCAAGGCACACACATCCACATTTGGTGGCACTGCCCAGTCGTCCAAGAATTCTGGAGACAAATCTTCAATACGGCCTCTAGTGCCCTAGAGACAAACGTGCAAATGGAACCAATGACGACACTCCTAAACCTTAAACCCGCCAAACTGACACACTCAAAGTTCCAACTACTCTTACAACTCACAACTGCAGCCAAGCAGACATTGGTTGTGGCTGAAGCCAAGCACAGAATGAATAGAGCCATCATATTCGCCAAAATGACAGCTGTTGAAAGCAACAAGATATTACTCAATTTGAAAAGGTTTGGCAACCCTGGGTCAAGCACTGCTTGCCACCCGATTTGGACAATTCCCTGTTATTGCCTTGGTGAATGAGAATCAGTTTTTATTTTTCATCCTTACACTATGGAAACATGTCATGAGCGGAAGCCACACTACCATTCGGTGAGCCTTCTTCCCATCTACACTTGCTCTTTATTTCCTCTCTCTGTCTCTCTGGCTTTGAGTATATGATGTTACCACTAGGGATGAGCCTAAAACCCCCCAGTTCGGTTCGCACCAGAACATGCGAACAGGCAAAATATTTGTTCAAACACGCGAATACCATTAAAGTCTATGGGACACGAACATGAAAAATCAAAAGTGCTAATTTTAAAGGTTAATATGCAAGTTATTGTCCTAAAAGGTGTTTGGGGACCTGGGTCCTGCCCCAGGGGATATGTATCAATGCAAATAAAAGTTTTAAAAACTGCAGTTTTTTTCGGGAGCAGTGATTTTAATCATGATTTTAATCATGCTTAAAGTGAAACAATAAAAGTGAAATATTCCTTTAAATTTCGTCTAAAGTATGCATGTAAAGTAATGTTTCCGTGCTTAGAATTGTCCCTGCACAAAGTGTCATTTCTGAAGGAAAAAAAGTCATTTAAATCTACTAGCGGCTATTCATGAATTGTCGGTCCCGGCAATACAGAGAAAAGTAATTGAAAAAAATTACAGGTGACAGGTGGCCCCGCCCTCAGATACATAAGAACTGTCAGCTAGCCATTCCTCGGGTGACTCCGGTGGAGTCAGCATCGTGTGCGTGTTCCTTCGCTGGATATCATCGCTGGAGCGTGGAGATCACCCATCGCTGGATACCAAGAATGGATTCCATCCAATGGAGTGGAGATCTAGACATTACTGGAATCCTTTTTTTCTTTTTACATTTGTTTTTTTAATAAAGGACTTATAAAGCTGTATCTGTGTGTTTTTTACTAATTTTACTATTTTTTTTGTGAAATAATAGGGGTACCCCTTATCAATTCACATAGAGGGACAGGATCTGGGGGTCCCCTTTGTTAAAGGGACAAAGACATACTTGGGGGGCACACCCAAAAAAATGCTAAGATGGTGCTGCTTTAAGACCAAAGACAGTACAAAACAGATTATAGCGCACACATGCAAAAATTATATTTATCCTGCAAGGCTAGTTAAAAACACCTGAACATATTTAAAAATATGGGGGTTTGGTCACACTATATGGTCATATAGTGCTAAGCCCACTTACTGCGACAAAGTACCCCGAATTAGTGGGTCCTAACCTCTTAATAGAATGAAAGAACCTATTGTCTCAACTCCTCTATATGGGAGAACTGAAGGGATTCCTCCTATGCACTAGTGGCCACTAATGTGAGGTAATGAAGAGGGGGAGGGATGCTCCAGCCCAAGAGACCTGGTTAGGGTCTATACAAAATACAAAGACATACTTGGGGGGCACACCCAAAAAAATGCTATACATCTAAGATGGTGCTGCTATGAGACCAAAGACAGTTAAAGGGGGCTTCCAGATTCCGATAAGTCCCCTGCCCGCAGACCCCCACAACCACCAGGCAAGAGTTGTGGGGATGAGGCCCTTGTCCACATCAACATGGGGACAATGTGACCCCCAAAGCATCCTCCCCATGTTGAGGGCATGTGGTCCGTTACGGTTCAGGAGGGGGGGGCGCTCTCTCATCCCCCCTCTTTTCCTGCAGCCTGCCAGGTTGAGTGCTTGGATAAAGGGTCTGGTATGGATTTTTGAGGGGACCCCTAGCCATTTTTTTTATTTTGGCACGGAGTTCCCCTTAAAATCCATACCAGACCTGAAGGGAACCCCACGTCATTTAAAAAAAAAATGACGCAGGGTTCCACTTAATATCCATACCAGACCTGAAGGACCTGATATGGAATTTGGCTGGACCCCCACACATGTATTTATCTTTTAATTTTGGTTCCCTGCACAAAATTTCATTTTTGAAGGAAAAAAAAGTAATTTAAAACTACTCCTGCTATTAATGAATTGTCGGGTCCCGGCAATACAGATAAAAGTCAATGAAAATGTTTTTTTTTCAATTACTTTTATCTGTATTGCCAGGACTGACAATTCATGAATTGCCGTTAGTATTTTTTAATTACTTTTTTTTCCTTCAGAAATGACACTTTGCAGGGACAATTCTATGCACTGGAAACATGCGCTACTTTACATGCATCCTTTAGACATCTCCCAGGTCCGAAAAAAAACAATACACATAACGTGACAGCAATCAGATCACCAAACGTGCGATCCCTGGAACAGGGAGGGGAAGGTTCAGGTGAAGAGTTGGAGTCACGAGATGGAAAATCTCGAGTCTCTACTAGTTTCGCGATAAATATCGCTTCGTCAGGAGACAATCTACAAATTAAAATACAAAAACAGTACATTAACATCAAAAATGTATATAAAGCTTCAACCAGGGGGTGTATACGGTAGACACCCCCTGGAAAACATAATACAACATTATTGGTAGGGGGATTAAAGGTCATGTCTCCTACCTAAGGGCACAGTGTCCTAAAGCCTCAGGGAGATCCAAAGCGACCACAGAGTTGGTGACTCGCACGGAAGCCAAGATAAAGATCTTGAAGGCCACCAATTGGTATAGGTAGGTGTCATTGGTAATAATACACTTGATTAATCAATGCTGAGTGCCCAGAGAGGGGAGGGGGTGGGGAAAGTTGGAGGGAGGGGGGAGTGTATTGTGAGGTAAGAAGGAGATACCAACCAAGTGACCTAAGTGAAACAAATATATAAACCAAAATAAGTGGGTGGAATGCCTGAAGTGGGTGCAGTGAGGTGAACAAAAGAAAGAGTGGGGGAATGGGGGGGGAGGGAAGAGAAGGTGGGGAAAAAAGGAGGGGGGAATAAAAGGGGAAGAAGGGGGGAATAAAGGAGAATAGGAGGGGAAAAGAAGGGGTGGGGGGAAGGAGAGGGGGGAAGGGGGGAAGGAAAAGAGGGGAAAAGGGGAAAGAGGGAATTTTTTTTTTTTTTTTAGAAGGGGTTGGGGGGGGCAGGGAGCGAGGGGAGAGGGAGGATTGCTGTCACGTTATGCGTATTGTTTTTTTTTTAATTGTCCATGCATGGTTTTAATTCTCTTTGTGTATATTATGCCAATAAATTCTGTTAAATTTACTTATAGCTCTGGTTTGAGTAGATCCACCTTATCTAATACCGCTATAGTCCTCCCCGCCCACCCCTTTGTGTTGGTGTTTCAGGGTTTACGGGGGTTCCCTGAACCCTCCGACTATTCTATGAATATTAGGATGATGGTACATTCCCAATTTATTTGTATTTTTCTAATGTTAGAGGTTAAATCTATTTTATTGTAGGCTACAATTGGTGGACATGGGTAGGCTGCTATTGGTGGACACTGATAAGACTGAAATTGGTGGGTACTGTTAAGGCTGCAATTGATGGGCACAGGTAAGGCTGCATTTGGTGGGCACTAGTAGGCTGCATTCTATGGGCACTAATAAGCTGCATTTGATGGGCACTGATGATGCTGCATTGATGCATTAATCGCTTGTATCATTTCTGCAGTCTCTGACCATCCCTTGTATAATTTCTGCAGTCTCTGACCATCCCTTGTATCATGTCTGCAGTTTCTGACCGTCTCCTGTAGTATGTCTGGGGGCTCTTTCTAACAGACTCAACAGAAGCCCTCTCTGTGTCCATTAGAGAGATCCCCCCTCCAGGTCCCATTAGAGTACTCTGCTTCTCTCCCTGTATTTTGTTTAATGTTAAGACATTGTGGGAGGAACCCAGGCTATCAGACTCCTTAGAGGAGCATCTCTGTGAGTTGTTTCCATAGAAACATGTGTAAAGGGGAGGAGTTAGCAAGATTACCACGCCCATGTGGGGGCGCCGGAAATATTTCTGCACCCAGGCGTCTGTGACTTTAGGATCGGCCCTGTACATTTGTATATTATGATCATATCTGCTCAAGCATCTCTTCTCCAGGGAACATATGTTTATTTTTTGTAAGTTGTTTAATCTGATGTCCTCCAGACTCCTTAGTAATTTTATTTTCCTTCTCTAAACTTTCTCCAGTTAAAGGACATCCTTCCTGAGGACTACTTACCAAAACTGAACTGCATTCAATTCAATGCCATTTTAATTAATGATAATCGTCTGCTAGGCTTGCTAGAGACGGCTTGGCATTTCATGCTGTTGCTAAATCTGTGGTCTACAAGGGCCCTCAAATCTTTTTTTCAATCATAGATTTCCCCAGAGGAGTGCATAACTTTACAATTTTCAGTAATAAACCTTATCTGCCATGTAGCTGCCCTCCTCTATATTTTGTCATGGTATTTTATAAAGTTTCTCTATGATATGGTATGAAGTATAACTTTATCAGCAAACCCTAAAACTGAACTAATAATTTGAACCTATATATCATCTAAAAACAAGTTAAACAGAATAGGTCCTGTGAAAGAGCCCTGGGTCATACCGCTCACAACCCTAGACCATTTAGAAAATCTTTATTACAACTCTTGGGACGCTTTCCTGTAACCAGTTTCCTTTCCAGGTACATACAACTTCATCAATGCCCATAGACCTTAATTTGTAAATTAGGCATTTGTGGAGTACTATTTGAACTGACCTTCTATCTAAATTACTGCTCACTTGTGTGTAGATTGTTACCACATTGGTCTGACTAGAACAATTCTTCATAAATCCATGCTGGTTCTTAGAGAAGAGCGAAGCTTCGGGTGGCCGCATTGCTGGACAGGTGAGTGTGTGTTTATTAGAAGTCAGCAGCTACACTTTTTGTAGATGCTGACTTTTAATAAACACGCAAAATGAGTGGAACTCTGCTTTAAGGACTTTCAGGTATAATTTTGTCCTGAGGCTTTTATGTAACTGCTTTTTATTTTTTATAAACTGAAGAAAATAATGTAATTAATACATCTCCTTTCTGCCTGTCACTTGTGGCAAACATCTCCTGATCATGTATTGTGTGTGGTCTACATGTTCTGTCCTTACAATTTTACTATTAATATAATTAACACATTTCTTAATTTTTTTACTTTCTGCAGTAATATGTTTTTTTATAATCTATTTTAGCTGCCCTGATTGTGCTCTTGCATTTCTTGTTGCACTACTTGTAGATCTGAAATGCTAATGGTGACCCGTAAATCTTATATTTTTTATAGGCAATTTATCTGTCATCATAGGTTTTAGCCTTTAGCTTTTTTCTTTTATATTTGTTCCCAAAGGAATGCAATGATGAAGACCATTGTTTAACGTGTCCTTAAAACACCTCCTCTTGTGTTCAGTGCTCTTTATTGAGAGCAATATGTTGCTGAGGAGCGGGCATGCGCGGGCATGCACGGGCGCCCGATGCTACCATTGGCGCTAAATGGACTATTTAAGTTCAGCAGTTGCACTAGTCAGTGCTGTCTGATCTACAACTATTTCCTTGTTCCTGCATCTGCTCCTGTGTTTGACTTCTGTGATTGACCTGGCTTTTCCTGACCATGCTTGAACATGACCATGCTTGAACTTCCCTGACCTTGGCTTGTCTCTGGATTCTGCTTTGCCTTCCGATTATCTGCCTGCTCCAGTGTTGCTGACCTCTGCCTGTATTTTGACCATTTTTTTTATTTTGACCAAGACGTTTTTCGAAATTTCCATAATTGTACACCTGGACGGTATTTTGATCTACTCCCAGGGCCCTTAAAAAGTGTTCTCTGCTGGCTCCACCAACATCAACTGTATGCCAAACCTGAAAAATGTGAATTGGCAGAGCATTCATTTCTTGGGTCTAGTGATTTCCATGAGGGGGTTAAGATTGACCCCTCAAAAGCCATCCTAGACTGGCCCGCACCTACAGACAAAAAGAGGGTGCAGTGTTTTGTGGGGTTTTCAAATTTCTACCAGAGTTTCATCATGGGATTCTCCACCATCATTTTCCCATCACGCAATTGACTAAGCAGAACATTTGTTTTCCTAAGGCACAGGCTGGCTTTGAAACTTTAAGGGAACTTTTTAGACCAGCCCCATCCTAAGTCATCCAGGCCCATTAATGTCATATGTACTGGAAGTGTTTGCATCAGAAACAACAGTAGGGGCAGTTGTATCACAACACCAGGGTCTCAAAAACCTAATGCACCCCTGGCCTTCTTTTCATGTAAGCTCTCTCCAGCAAAGAAAAATAATGATATGGGGGACCGGAAGTAGCTTGCCATGAAAACTGCTCTGAAAGAATGAAGATATCTCCTGGAAGGGGGAGCACATTCAATACACTGACCACAAAAATCTTGACTATCTAAGCCAAACGTCTGAAGCTACGCCAAGCTTGATGGACTTGATGGGCTTTGTTTTTCTTGAAATTTGTGTTCCATATTACCTACTGACCAGGATCAAAGAACGTCAAGCCGCACTTTATGTACAATGGGCCTAAGAAAGCATCTTGTCGGATACTATCCTGTCCACAGGTAACTTTTTATTATTACAAACTGAACTCCTTTCACAAATTAAGCAAGCCTCTCTGGGTGTTAATTGTCCTCCTGGAGTCACAATGGTGCCTAAGAAAGGATTGCTGTGGCAATAGGATAAAGTATTTGTGTCATAAAATGTTTGGGTAGCTGTGTTGAGACTTTATCATGATCACCCCTTGGTGGACACTTGATATGAATATGTGAACCCATGTACCATTTATACTTGGAGTAAGACTGCTAGAAGCAGACCATGGGGTCTACTCAAGCCCTTGCCAGTTCCTGACAGACCACAGAGGATGATAGTTATGGACTTCATAGTAGGACTTCCTCCATCTGAAGGGTGCACAGCTATTTTTGTGATGGTGGATCGATTCAAAATGGCCCACTTTCTGACTCTGAAGAGCATGCCCCTTCTGCAGTGGAGACTGCTTAAGTTTTTGTGAAAGAAGTCATGAGGCTTCATGGGGTTCCTGCAAATATCATCTCAGCTCAAGGTGTTTGATTTACCTCACGATTCTGGAAGGCCTTATGCGAGGTCTTAAAGGTTCAATTGTCCTTGTCTTCTGCATACCACCCACAAACCAATGGGCAAACAGAAAGGACCAACCAGACACTCGAACAGTATATTCAATGTTTCACACCATTCGTCCAGGAGAAGGGGAGAACTGACTCTCCAGTCAGGCGAACGAGTCTACAGAAAACTTTAAGTTGGAGTGTCTCTCAAAAAACTTGCACTTAAATTTGTGGGACTATTCCCAGTGAAAAGGAAATGTAATGAGGTATTGTATAAATTATCCTTAACAGACTTGTTTAAAACCCACCCAGTGTTTATATCACGTACCTGGTGCTGGAGGCCAAAGGAGAGAGGGCTAGCCTGAAGGTGGAACAGGAGGAGTCAGGCCCAAAGTGACATGGGTCATCTTCTGGAATGCTTGCACAGATGTTCTGACTAGGATGCTTGTCAGAGGTACACCCGGGAGTACAGCTGATGCAATGGAGTAGTTTCTACAGACAGGTGACGCCCGTGAGAAGAAGCAGGACTTCGGTAGCACATAAAACAGGAGAAGTCAGTTCAAAGCCAAGGTCAAGTGCCAAGTGGGGGTCACACAGGAGAGCAGAGAGAGAAGATCTGTTAAACAAGCCAGGGTCAGGTCAGGAGGCAGACAGAAGACAGGTCCAGGGCAAGCTGAGTTGGTAACAGAAATTCACAGCAAGGAGATTACGGAGGAGCTGAAGAACAACCAACAATTGCAGAGAGTGACTGGCTTCCTTATAAAAGGCAAACTGCCAAACTGTGCTGAGAGTGTGTATAACTATGTGCCAGTTTGCATGCATGTTCTGGAGTGTGCTAGTGTGCTCTCTTGCTGCCCTGCAAAGTACTGACAAGAATGCCAGGTCTTAGGACACCTCTGTAATGGACAGTGCCTTGACACCTGATGGGTTTTACTTCCTCTTTATTTCCCTGCAAATGTAGAGCATAATGGACTATTCATCGCATACTAGCCCATTATAAGTCACTTGCCTGAAACCGAAGCCTGCAATGTCATCGGTGTCCCTTGTGCAGGAAGCGTCCATTCTTCACCCCTCTTACTTCCGGGGCCATGGACTCCGGCTCTGTGACTTGCCGGAGTCACAAAATGCCATTTCTAAAGTGTGCATGAGCCGAATACATCGGTGCATGCGTATTTCCAGCACCTACATGTAAGCCTTACTATAGGCTTACCTGTAGGTGAAAGTGGTTGTACTCAGATTACAACCACTTTAATGCAAATGAAGCCTCAATGTGCATACAGATGTGCAGGCACAGGCCCGCGGGTTCTCATTTTTCTAAGCATAGATTTGCACAGATGCGCACACCCACCTCTAACATTGGCACCAAGTGGCCTATTTAAGTACGGCAGTTGTACTAGTCAGTGCTATCAATTCTACAGCTATTCATGTGTTCCTGTATCTGTTCCTGTGTTGGACTTCTGTGAATGGCCTGGCTTGTTCTGAACACTCTTGACTGCTACCTGACCTTGGCTTGTCTCTGGGTTTTGCTCTGCTTATCTGTCTGCTCCAGTGTTGCTGACCTCTGCCTGTATCTTGACCATTCTCTACCTGCTATCCATGCCTGTATCTGACTGTTGTTGACCTGGCTTGTCTGAGCATGCATCCAGTTATCCATCTGCCCTGCTCTGCTATGCATACTACCTGGTCCCTGATGGTCCTCCACCTGCTGCATTCTGCCAGCCTCTTCTGCACTGGACACCAGCCAAATACCAGTCAAGCAACTACTTGCCTGCTGTCTGCCAAGTCCAGGGTATGCTGCTCCTGCTGCCATGGCAATCCAATCCATCTCTGGCAAAGCACCTGCTATTTACCTCTAAGGTCAGCTGGACACCTTAGGCCGCGTACACACGGTCGGACAAAACCGATGAGAATGGGCCGAGGTTCAGTTTCATCGGTCCAAACTGACCGTGTGTATAACCCATCGGTCTGTTTTCCTTCGGTCCAAAATTTTAAACATGCTTCAAAATCGAACCGATGGACCGCTGCCCGATCGGTCCAAACCGATGGTTAGTACACAAAAGCATCGGTTTAAAACCCGCGCATGCTCAGAATCAAGTCGACGCATGCTTGGAAGCATTGAACTTCGTTTTAATTCAGCACGTCGTTGTGTTTTACGTCACCGCGTTCTGACCCGATCGGTTTTTGAACTGATGGTGTGTACACACATCAGACCATCAGGCCACTTCAGCGCTGAACTGATGAAAACGGTCCGACGGACCATTCTCATCGGTTTGGACCGACCGTGTGTACGCGGCCTAACAGGTACTCATACCTCCTTGTGCTCTTCCGGCCACTGTCTCAACATCAGTGATCCTGGAGCCGCGGCCTCTGCATGTCAGATAATCATGTGTTTATCAAATAAGGCAAATAAGACTTTATTGCCTTGCAACTGTTTTTTAGTTCCTTAATTGGTTAGAAATGCTGTAATGCCGCGTACACACCATCACTTTATGTGATGAAAAAAAACGAATTTTTTTGTGAAGAAAAAACAACGTTTTTGAAACTTCAATTTTCAAAAACGACGTTGCCTACACACCATCGTTTTTTCACAATGCTCTAGCAAAGCACGGTTACGTTCAGCACTTTTTCCCATTGAAGCTCGCTTCATAACTAGCTTCTGAGCATGCGTGGGTTTAAAAACGTCGTTTTTGCTACACACAGTGTTTTTTTGTGAAACAAAAAACGACGTTTTGAAAAACGACACAAAAAATTGAAGCATGCTTAAATTTTTTTTTTTGTCGTTTTTCACAAGACATAAATCAACGTTTAAAAACTTCATTTTTTTCATCACATAAAGTGATGGTGTGTACGCGGCATTAGAGTTACAGAATCCTTTTTGAATATAGTAACAACTGAATAAGTCAGTAACAGCAAATATACTGTAGCTCATATACAGTACATATAGAGACATTTAGTTTAATTATTAATTAATTCATTTTACACACTTTATATCTCCATCATCTTTTTTAATCTTTAGCTGCAGGCACTTCTGTAATGGGGTATAAAATACAATCCATAGAGAAAAGTACTTTCATTGTACAACATAACTGAATAAAAAGATTTAAGATAAGGAAAATGATTTGACAATATTTTTATATAATGTCTACCCTGAAGGCAGACATGATATAAAATAATTCTACTGGAGGAATTTCCCTGTTGGGAAATAATTACTTAATCTAAATTTATGACTATATTAATGATATCGCTCTGCATTTAATCTGTTGTAATACATGATTTATGGGAGTTGCACAGGCCAGGAGAAGTGAATTTTTCTTCATACGTTAAAGATTATATTTAAAATGTAACTACATATTTTTTAAAGCACTCCACATCTCTGTAAACTTATGTTAACACTTTTAGTGTTTTAGTGTTTTATACGTAGCAAGGTTCCGGGGGCCCCAGAGGCCTAATGGTGACCTCGAGGGTTAGGGAGAGCTGACATCCTTTCTTGTAGAGTGGGTTACCAGGCATGGTGGGTGTGATGCAAGAAGAATGACGGGCACCAGTCACATTTTTAATGCAAACAAGAAATTTACTGTCTCTTAATAGAACTGGGGGAAAGAGGGATATTTTTGGTAAAAAAAAATCCCAATAGGCATATATTGATTGGTTTGTGCAAAAGTTATTGTGTCTACAAACTACGGGATATATTTTGGGACTTTTATAAATTTTTATTGTTTTTACTGGTAATGGCAGTGATATGCGATTTTTTTTCGGGACTTCGACATTGCGGCGGACAAATCTGACCCCGAATTACACTTTCTGGGGACCAGTGACATTATTACATTGAGCAGTGCTATAAAAATGCACTGATCATTGTAAAAATGACACTGGCAGGGAAGGGGTTAACACTAGGGGGCGATCAAGGGGTTAAGTGTGTTCTCTCAGCCTGTTCTAACTGGAGGAGTTATAGGCTTACTGAAACATGACAGAGATCACTGCTCCCGATCACTGGGAGCAGTAGATCCCTGTCATGTCACTAGGCAGAACAAGGAAATGCCTTGTTCCTCATTCTGCCTCTCCTTGCCATGATCGCGGGCTGCTGGCAGACATCGAGTCCGGGGGACCCGTGGGCACACTCCCATGGCATGCACGTGCCGCTATCCTGCTCTTACGGACTGACGTACAGGTACGTCAGTTTGGGCAAGAGTGCCATTCTGCCAACGTATATCGTCGTGAGACGGTCGGCAAGTGGTTAGGCATACACCTGTGTAAGGGCTGTGTTTGCCCACACAGGATGCACAGGTGTTCCATGCATCTGCATGCAGGCAGTCCTATTCATGTCAATTGGGATGCATCTGCTGCTCTCAATTTGACATGTGTGTGAGTGTGTGTCCTCGAACCCAAACAGTGTGGGCCAGATCCACAAATGAATTACGCCGGCGTATCTATTGATACGCAGCGTAATTTCAAAGTTCCCGTGTCGTATCTTTGTTTTGTATCCACAAAACAAGATACGACTGAATGAGGGATCGATCCGACAGGCGTACGTCTTAGTACGCCGTCAGATCGTAGGTGCATATTTACGCTGGCCGCTAGGTGGCGTTTCTGTCGAATTCCACGTTGAGTATGCAAATTTTTTTGCATACAGCCTACAGTTCTGCAACCAGTAAAGTTCATGTTCTCTGCTTCTTATGCCGCGTACACACGGTCGTTTTTTGTGATGAAATAAAACGACGTTTTTTATCATGAAACAAAACAACGTTTTTCAAACTTCATTTTAAAAAACGACGTTGCCTACACACCATCGTTTTTTCAAAATGCTCTAGCAAAGCGCGGTTACGTTCAGCACGTACGACGGCACTCTGTTCCATTCAAGCTTGCGTCATAACTTGCTTCTGAGCATGCGTGGGATTAAAAACGTTGTTTTAAACGTCGTTTTACCCACACACTATCACTTTAAATGACACAAAAAACGACGTTTTTCAGAAGACATAAAACAAAGTTTTCCCCACACACGGTCATTTTAAATGACGTTTTAAAAAATTTTGTTTTTTTTTATCACGAAAAACTACCGTGGCCCGGATTCAGATATGAGATACGACGGCGTATCTCCTGATACGCCGTCGTATCTCTGAGTCCGGCCTTCGTATCTATGAGCCTGATTCATAGAATCAGGTTCTGCATAGATCCCCCTAAGATCCGACAGGTGTAAGTGACTTACACCGTCGGATCTTAGGCTGCAATTACCGGCCGGCCGCTAGGTGACGCTTCGGTTTGTATATGCGATGAATATGCAAATGAGGAGAACCGCCGATTCAGAAACGAACGCCCGCCCGTCGCTTTTTTTTTACGTCGCTTGCGTTCGGCTTTTTCCGGCGTATAGTTACCCCTACTATGTGAGGGGTATCCTATGTTAAGTATGGCCGTCGTTCCCGCGCTGAGTTTAGAATTTTTACGTCGTTTGCGTAAGTCGATTCAGAATACGGCCGGACGCAAGTTACGCTCACGCCAAAACAATGACGTCCTAGCGACGTCATTTTGAGCAATGCACGCTGGGAAATTTAGCCGGCAGCGCATGCGCAGTTCGATCGGCGCAGGGACGTGCCTGATTTAAATACTACACTCCCCCTAGCCGCGGAATTTGAATTCCGCCGGGGGATTTACGATACGCCGCCTCAAGTTTTGAGGTAAGTGCTTTCTGAATACAGCACTAGCCTCTCAAACTTGCGCCGGTGGATCGTAAATCAGATAGATTTCGCGGATCTAAAGATCAGCTAATCTATCTGAATCTACCCCAGTGTGTACGCGGCATTAGAAAGCTCTGTCTGTGTCAGGCCTTTTCAGAGAGACCACTACTTCTACAGAAGGAGTGAGGGTTCTTCCTTACAGCATTATGGTGGTAGACAAGTTATTCTCCTCAAACTTTGGTTGTTTTCAAAGTAAAAGAACTGATTTGCGCACATTATGTTTTGATGTACTTGTATTAGATTAAATATATCTGCTCAATGAATGTAAATAAAACACCTGTCAATCCTGGCAGAATTTCATTTAGCTGCTCACATGCTGTAGGGAGCTGACAATGCTGCATTGAGATTTCATATAATGGTATCTTCACTGCCCAAATTCTGTCTATGGATTACAGAACATCCCTCTGTTATTAAAATTAAGACAGGGGGCTGTTCTGTATTTCTAACCCACTACATATCCAATGATGACATTGCTGCTTTTCCATAGATCAAGTACAGTAAGTAAGCGTTGTCACTCTAGGACACCCTAGCACAGGGTATCTCAGATTAAATTATGTGATGAATTGAACATATAAGTATATCATAAGTGATAGTGGCTGCACTGTGTAATTAAACTGACATAAACAGTGATATACAACCCACTGAGTTATAAATAGGTGAATTAAAACAGTGAATTACACACTAGCAGTGGCGTCTCCAGCTTTCATATTTAGGGGGGGCACATGGGGGGACAGGGACAAAAGTAGGGTGGCCAACTATAAAATGCAATTATATATATATATATATATATATATATATATATATATATATATATATATATATATATATATATATATATATATTGTAATATTGGGGGTGTTTAGCTCAAGTGGGATATGCGATTTTAAGCGATTCACGCCAGTCCGGAACTATGTTTAAGGGCTTGTTGGCCCACTTTTATTGAAAAGGCAAAAATAAACAAAATCCAAACATAGGTTTCCCACGCAGGGGGTTTTCACTGTCCACACAGAACGGTACCTTCAGCCTCCTGGCTTATACGTGCCAAAGAAAATACCAAGCCGTCTGGCTCTTGACAGCAGTAGCACAACTGCTCAGGCTCCAGCATGGAGCTCTCCTGACTCCTGTCAGCAACCTTAGACTCAGGTCTCTGGGGTTTCACAGTGCAGCCTGCACTCTCCAGCTCTCTAGCTACTTCAGTGCACACCTGCACTCTCTGAGTTCTCCCTTGCAAGCCTGGACTCCTCGGGAGGGTGGAGCCCAGAATGCTGGTCCTGAGTCTCCTATCAGGCCCACACACACCTGCACAATCAGTGTGCTGATCAGCTCTAAAGCCTGAACCCAGGACTGGGGATTTTATTAACCATTGAGGAAACTTGAATGCCAGTTTCCTCTGTAAACTGCAAGCTCCCTGGAGCCCCTCAACCAGTCCAATTGAAAACCCTGGGTCACCACACCCCTGGGGTACCACACTACTACACATCTCCCCCCCTTGTTTCGACCCAGAGGGCGGAACACCAGCATACCTCATCAGGGTTGGGACACCTCTGTTCCGGCTGTCAGCCGCGTAGGCCCAACTCTTTTTCCGGGTGCGTTTCCAGGCACACCCTACCCTGGATCGGAACGGGATCCTACCATTCTGTATCCCCATCCTACTCCTTCTGTCCTTGGGGTTCCTGAACTCACATTTCTTTTCTGGTGGCCCCCTGCCTTTCCTGCTACTTCCTTTAAACTCAGTTTCTGGTTTCTGTAAGGAACCTGCTCCAGACACTATGCCTGATGAGGAACCACCTTTTCTCCAATTACCAATAGTGTCAGTCATTTCTTGCTTAGGGTTTGTTAGGGCCAGGCCCAAGGAGGGACAACACACAGGTGAGCAGCTATCCCCTATGGGACCTTCACAAGGCTTCACTTCACCTGAGAGAGTGAGTAACCGCTCAAAGAGAACCAGGTAATCTGATTCCTGTGGTCCGAGCCAAGGGTGCAGGCAGTGCAATCAAAATGCAGGTTAGGATGAAGGAAAAAAGGTGGGACAGCCGCACTCCAAAAAAACTCCTCCTTTAATTAAAAATCACAAAATACATGCCACAGCAAAAAACAGCACAACAAAAGAAAAGCTGACGTTTCGCACTATGCCTTAGTGCTTCTTCATAGCTATTTTTTCCTTCATCCTAACCTGCTTCACTTCACCTGTTGTCCAAATCTCTGTGGGCAGTTGTCCTAACAACTGACATTGAACAACGCATGACCCATTCCTAGCCGTACCAATTTTTGCCAGCTCACACTTTTCCATGTCACAATGTTTGTTCCTCTCCACTCTATATTTGAGAGTGTCTCCGGGTACCCCATCTTGTACCTCTTTATAGGTGAGAGACAAAATATCTGCTTTTGCTGCGTCCATATCTGGCCCTTCCTTCTTAGGAGGTGTAACAGGTGAGGCAGTATCCACGCCATTTACTAAACACTGCTCAGACACACCTCGGACCGCACTAGCAGATATGTCCATCACCACATCAGGCGGAGAGACCTCTGACATCTCCAGCAGCCCCCCAGAGTGCCTTCCGTACTGAACTGTATGCGGAAGCACCCTCACAGGAAACCGGGAGATCACCTGCCACACTATCAGAAAGCACCGTACTAACCAGTTCCACTGGTGACTAATTTTAACTGGCACAGGTTGCACTACCTGGCTCCATCCATTGGTACCACACAGTACCACCACTGCCGACTGTAATGGAGGCACCCAGGTATACAAGGACTGTG
Source organism: Rana temporaria (assembly GCF_905171775.1). Classification (NCBI taxonomy): domain Eukaryota; kingdom Metazoa; phylum Chordata; class Amphibia; order Anura; family Ranidae; genus Rana; species Rana temporaria. Next base: position 200,544,555 of record NC_053493.1, read on the forward strand.
CTTTCACCAGTTCAAGCAAATCCACTAGCATATCTGTAATTTCTACACACTCCACATCAATATGCCAAACATTTTTGGGGACCTTAACCTTATTAGAGACATGGAGGGGCTCATTCACTGCAGCTTGGGGGTCCGAGACCTTTAAAGGGGCATCCACCTCACTGGAGGTAGCCACCACAGTCGGATGCTCCCCTGGAACACTGTCCAAATTTAGCATCACTTGTTTCCCCATGTACACTGCATGCTTCATTCTGTCAGTTTCATCACCAACATCCTCATATGACTGCGGCCTCGTCCTAGTCTCCCTCTGAAGGACATCCTGACTGTCTCGCCACTCTGAGGTTTCTAAGTCATGTGACACCTTGCTGCGCTTTGGGCCATTTCCCTCCAACCATTGTTTACCAGGATCCTTCTCAGATCCTAGAAGTTCCTCAAACCTCAGGAAACCTTCCCCAGAATTACCCTCCTGAACCTCTAGGGGGCCTACTTCTGCTTTACCTTTTACCTCTGTGTCAAACCCATCATTCCCTGTCTCGCTACAATTTTCAGGGTTTTCTACAACCAGATCAACTTGACCAAGACCATCAGGTCTACCATTATTTTTGAGGTCACCCATGGCAACCATACCATCAAAAATCGCCAACATGCTGCATTTTTCATCATGGTCAGAAACATCAATGCATTTGTCATATTTAATTTCACCCATGTTCCGCAGGGCAGTGTCTGGAGAGGAACTGCACCCAGCGGAGTGGTTGTCCACGGCAGCTTCAGTACACGCAAACTCCACTGGCATGAGATCCTCTGCCAGCAACTGTCCCGACCGCTGAACATCACATAACACAACATTTGGATCTTTGACTACAATCAGTTCACTTATTGCTGTGCCCTCTGGCACTTCCACCAACATCAGCTCATTTGGCACGGCACCATCCATTACCACATCATTAGAACCTTTGTGGATCACAGACATGACCTCTTCTGTGCGTTCGCCATTACTTGGCGCTTCCATCTTGTGAGCAACATCATCTGCAGCAGCAAATGCACCATTGCATACAAGTTGCTCTGCAGGTCCTTCATCTGGCACTGCAGAAATCATGTCTGCTTCACTTTTACCAACAGAGGCCTTTTCCAACAAAGCCAACAGGCTTTTTGTCCATCTGTCCCAATCTGTTATCTCTGCGCTACCAGAGGGACAGAGTGGCACAGCAACAGACACCTTGCAGACGTCACTTTTGTTTAAACCAGACTGTGGTAATACATTTTTAACCAGAGCAGGCTGCAATACCACACTCTCAGCACCTTGCTCTGGTGGCGCTTCATTAAACACATGAACACCTTCACACCTGTCATTGCCAGACAGCATTAAGACACTTCCATCATGAGTGTTTTTAAACATATCAGTTTTAGCATTTAACATTTTGTCATCACCATGTTCAGGTACCGTCTTATCCCTCAGAGCGGCACCATAGCTGTCCCAGGCAACCTCCGGCTCCAAAACGCAGAGCTCCCTGGGGGTTTCTAGGGACACCTCTGTGGCATTCATTACAGTTGCTAGGGGAGATAACACATCTTTAACTGTATTCATAGCAACATTTATATCTCTAGTGAGCTGCACTAGCCCATTAGCAGCTGGGCCATCAACTTTAGCCAATACAATATTATCAGTTTTACCTATCACATTGTCATATTCAACTTTACCACTTGCCTCCCCACTGAACAGGGCACTGCAGCGAGGCAAGTCCTTTTCCACACAGACAGTGGATCTCCCATTTGGGGTCACTGCAACTCCAGTGTGCACATTCACATAGTCAATCTTTTCCATGCATTTACCAGCAACAGTCTTACCGATCACTGTAACTGGGGTTGCCATGTTCACTTGAGTACGTTGTCTGTCCTTTATCGCACTTTCACTGGCCAACTCTCCCTGGGATGAAACTGCAGCAGCCACTGCTGACTCCTTAGCACCCCCTGCAGGCACAACAGGTACTTCCTTACTGTTGCCAGAGGTGATTGCAAACACACTTGCACAAGGATCTGGGCTTGCAGACAAAGACTTGTGCCCAGTAGCCATATCTCCAGCCAAGTTCCATAATCTGGGACAAGAAAAAATGCCATGCCCCAGCTGACCACATTCCAGGCATGGTACATTTTTGCACACATCTTTAGTGGGACGTCTCTCCACATCTCCACTGTAGCTCCTCCTTCCGGTTATTATTTGATCTCAAGTTGCTAAGGGAGACGGTGCTCTTCCAGCTGTACTTTGCTGACTCTCCCAAACGCAGCGACTTTGCGATCCTTGACGCCTTGTTGCTTTCAATTTACTACGCTCCTCTGTCGGCAATATGTTTCTCACGTGGTTTGCAGACTTGATATCACCACCGTTGCTACGGGCAACCACATACCTCTCAAACTTCTGATCCACCTTTTGGACACTCCTGGCACTCAAATCAGGTTTTCCAAACATTGTCGCAGGTCTTTGTCGGGCGATGTCACCTTGTCTTGGCGACTGAGACAAAGGGCACTTGGAGACAACATGCCCCCACTCACTGCACCGCAAACAGCGCTCTTGCTTCATAGCCTTAGCAGGGCTTCCCCAACTGCATCCTCTTTCAAACTTAGGACTTTGCACATTAACAGCTGGCCTGCTTGTACTAGCGTTACCAGGGGCAACCACATGCACTTCCCCTTTAACTGAAGTTAGTTTAGCAAAAAACAGTCTGCAATGCTCTCCGGCAGGCTCAAACCCTTGCATCATCTTCGCAGTAACTCCACCAAACTTTTGCACCGTCCAGCAAAAAAAATGAAGCACTGTCACTTTAAAGCAGTGTTTCTCAATTCCAGTCCTCAGGCCCCCCCAACAGGTCAGGTTTTCAGGATTTCCCTCAGATGAAAAGGCTGTGGTGATTACTAAGGCAGTGAAACTGATCAAATCACCTGTGCAAAATAATGGAAATCCTGAAAACCTGACCTGTTGGGGGGGCCTGAGGACTGGAATTGAGAAACACTGCTTTAAAGCAAGTTGCTTTTCACTTCATGCAAGCTCTCCTCAGCTGTACACAGATTGTGCTGTCTCAAGCACACAAACACAGTTCATATAACAGGTGAACTTACTTTTGCAGAGATCTCCAGTTCTGCCAAGATTCTCCTTTCACAGGCACATAACCTGCAATGCTTTTTGCCTGGCTGCACTTCCACACACAGCCAACAGTTCCTGACGGGAACTCACTGTAGAGCAAGGACCCGGATACCACCGTCTTGTGCCCGCTGAGTCCACCACTTGTAATATTGGGGGTGTTTAGCTCAAGTGGGATATGCGATTTTAAGCGATTCACGCCAGTCCGGAACTATGTTTAAGGGCTTGTTGGCCCACTTTTATTGAAAAGGCAAAAATAAACAAAATCCAAACATAGGTTTCCCACGCAGGGGGTTTTCACTGTCCACACAGAACGGTACCTTCAGCCTCCTGGCTTATACGTGCCAAAGAAAATACCAAGCCATCTGGCTCTTGTCAGCAGTAGCACAACTGCTCAGGCTCCAGCATGGAGCTCTCCTGACTCCTGTCAGCAACCTTAGACTCAGGTCTCTGGGGTTTCACAGTGCAGCCTGCACTCTCCAGCTCTCTAGCCACTTCACTGTGCACACCTGCACTCTCTGAGTTCTCCCTTGCAAGCCTGGACTCCTCGGGAGGGTGGAGCCCAGAATGCTGGTCCTGAGTCTCCTATCAGGCCCACACACACCTGCACAATCAGTGTGCTGATCAGCTCTAAAGCCTGACCCCAGGACTGGGGATTTTATTAACCATTGAGGAAACTTGAATGCCAGTTTCCTCTGTAAACTGCAAGCTCCCTGGAGCCCCTCAACCAGTCCAATTGAAAATCCTGGGTCACCACACCCCTGGGGTACCACACTACTACAATATATATATATATATATATATATATATATATATATATATATATATATATATCTCCTGGGGCCCTTTACTACGATCCCACAACGGGCCCTTTCACATGTTCTGCAGTGAGCTCCCTTCCTACTATATTGGGGCCTCCCAGGGTGGCAGAAAACAAGAGATATATGTCACCAGCACACCAAGAAAATATAAGGGTCCAAAGCAGTGGGAGAACTCTCAGGGTTGCAAAAGTTGTCTTTCCACGAGGCCTGGTGTTCTGCCACTGTGGGGTTCCCCAGCTGTCCTGTCCCTGATATTGACAGCGCTGGTCTGGCATCTGTCTCCTTGGCAGCGGTGGCAGTCTATTAGGACCTAGTGCTGGTGACATTATGAGTGCATGTAGGGGAAGGCTGGCACTATTGGTTATAGAGAGCTGAGCCCCCAGATGGTCACCTAGCAGCAGTAATGCTGTATAACCTTCTCTGTTGACATGCTGATCGGGATGTGATCCAGGTAATGCTCCCAGTCACATCTAATAAACACAGTATTTATTAGCATCAAGAGTACAACCACATTATATATATATGTATATATATAAAATCAAAACGTATGTTCCGCAGCCATGTGGGCTCTATGCCTGTAAAGTGTGGGCTTTGATCAATAAAATCTCTGATATTTAACAATAGGATTTGACTAAGAGCATCACCTGGATTGCATCCCGATCAGCATGTCAGAGAAGGCTCTACTGCTGCTAAGCAACGTGCAGGGAACTCAACTGTCTACAACCAATAGAGATGGGCTTGGGTGTGTTTGAAATCCCACATGCCCAATCCCGCCAGGAAGCCGACACTCCACAGTGCTAATCACAGGCAGTGAGACATTTCCTGATCTGTGCAGCAGCGGACCGGGAAATGTCTCACTGCCTGTGATTAGCGCTGTGCAGTGTGGGCTTCCTGGCAGGCTCTGGCATGTGGAATTTTGAACATGCCCAACCTAATAGTTGAATGAAAAAAAGTGATCAATGTATGGGCTGCCTAAGAGCTAAGACCAGCCATAGACAGTTTAAATCTTAGCTGGTTAAGCAGAAACTGGCTCAGATTTGAACCATTAATGCGCAGATTCTCTTATGATTATCACTAGTGGTTGCTGTATAGCCATTAGTGATAATCACTGTTTGTCTGGAGAATACAATTGCTGGGCAGGAGGGATATTCCCCTGTCAGCGCTGTCTGTGTTGATGGGGGAATCAGTTTCTTTCCTGCAATCTGTGGATGTAGGAAAGAAATTTGCACTGTATATTACCTGCCTAACTGAAAGTGAAAGTAAATTGTGAATGTCTTGAAAGAACAGATGGGGAGAGAGACAGATGGGGGAGAGAAGGGATGGAGATAATGCAGTTCAGTGATTACAGTGTACTGCAGTCTGCAGTGCACACACTTACCCATGGTCCAGGCTAGAATCTCAGGCATCATTCACACACAGCCAGTAATGCTGCTGATTTTCATATTTCCCGCCCACACATCCCCTCTCTTCAGATACAGCACACCGAGATAGTGTGGGCGGTGGAGAAGCTGTATTCATCCCTGCTCGTATTTGAGGGGGGGGGGGTGGCTGGACTCGCTGGGCTGTAAAAGAGTGTCATAGACTGACACTCGGCTCAGCTTGCAGTCACCGCTCTCGGGATTTACAAGCTGGTTCTCCTGTCCTAAGGACGGGAGAAATCAGTCTGTTTTTTCAGTAACTGAGATGAAGGCTTGAGCCCCCTCCCCCACAGTGCTCATGGAGTCCTTTCTGCAACTCGCTCTTCTCTGTGCCAATGAGGATGCAGGGGAAGGAGCAGATCGGGCGGCTGTGGTTGTGTGAGCGCTCGCATTATGCAGTGTCAGCGAGCAGAGGGAGGGGGGAATTAATGCCCTGCAGAGCTGACTGGGGATGCTCTCCCTCTCAGGAGAGACTGTTACTCCAGCGGCAGCCCGAGCAAAATACAAAAATGCAAATGGGGCACATGGTGGGGCACAGCATAATGTTGGGGGGGTCAGGGCCCCCTCTGCCCCCCCCCCAGAGTCACCATTGCACACTAGAGGCAACAAAAAGCCTCTTATGAAGTAAAGTGTATAATAGAATACTTCAACTAAACATCAAAACAACATGAACATCAAAGTGCAATAGATAAATATTTCAACAAGCATTTAAACAAACAGATCATGGAAGAATATAAAATAAATATAAATAAGAACAAATGATGTCACTCAAAGTGATGAAGAAAACACAATGTATGTGATTGAACTAATATAAAGTCTTATAGAAGGTGATCCCGAAACCAAACTTGAGTGTTGAGAGGAGAGATAGCTACGGTGCAAACACCTCTTGTGGTCCCTAAATGCTCACCTTACAGCTGTAGCACGGACAGCCAGAAAAAAGCCTCAGGTGTATATTAAGTGATGTAAAAAAACTTGTTTGTAGCTGGAGGGCTCCGCACCATATCTATCTATCTGTATATCTATCTATCTGTACAGTATATCTATCTGTATATCTATCTATGTAACTGTCTGTCCTATCCAATCTATCCCTCTGTCTGTCTGCAGGTCCCATTGTTTGCGAGTGATGATTGGGGGGATAGGGGAGGGTTGGTTGGGGTTTTGTTTGTGCCCCCCCCAACAAAATTAAGCACCAACCGCCACTGGCCTGTTCCCTGAAACTCATAAGCTGCTGTTGTCATCTGCACATTTGTGGCATCTCGAGAGAAAATTTCTGGAACTGTGTTTTTAGTTATGCTATTTTACTGTAATAGACTTATGAATATATATGTGTTGTCCCTCACCCTCTAATAAAGTGTTGGGCATAATGTGCTAGGCATTTTATCCCTCTTTGTTTCTTGTTTTTTATGCTTGCTCCCTCCAGCCCAGGTTGCACAGTGGTATTTCATATGTCGGTCCTATGGCATGAGTCCTTGCGATTTCTAAACGCTGAAATGCTAAGTGCCTATTCTTCTCGTTTGTGATATTTGTGCACATTCAGTCGGTCTCTGCATTTTAACAGTGGACTGTGGAAGCCCCCTCTTGGATCAATGGGTTGCCAGATGCAAGCAGATTTGTTCAGACTACTTCTGATCCGTCACATAGGTTAATGTAACCAGACACAAGTTCATTTACATTTGTCTATAGAATTGCATGGAGTTTCTGATCAGGTCCACCTGAAAAACTGACAGACAGACCTGATTAGAAAGTTAATTTGAAAGGGCCCTACATGTTTGTAATTTGTAAAATGATGCATTCTGAACTTGTACCTCTGCTCTAGCTGCATCTGTGATTTCACTGTATATCAGTTTGTTAGTTTTTATATTAAAATTCCCATGTTTAATTTCATTTATTAGCCAATCACATGGCAGCAACTCAATGCATTCAGGCATGTAGACGTGGTAAAGACAACTTGCTGAAGTTCAAACCGAGCATCAGAATGGGGAAGAAAAGGGATTTAACTGACTTTAAATGTGTGCTGGTGCCAGGCGGGCTTGTCTGAGTATTTCAAAAACTGCTGATCTACTGGAATTTTCACGCACAACTATTTCTAGGGTTTACAGAGAATGGTCCAAAAAGAGACAATATCCAGTGAGCAGCAGTTGTGTGGAAGAAAATGCCTTGTTAATATCAGAGGAGAATGGACAGACGGGTTTGAGATGATAGAAACTCAACGGTAACTCAAATAACCACTCGTTACAACCAAGGTACGCACAATACCATCTCAAAATCAACCATCTCTGCACAGCACATCGAACCTTGAAGCAGATGGGCTACAGCAGCAGAAGACCACACTGGGTGCCACTCCTGTCAGCTAAGAACAAGAAACTGAGTCTACAGTTCACACAGGCTCACCAAAATTGGACAATAGAGGGTTGGAAAAACATTGCCTGGTCTAATCAGTCTCCGGCGGAGGCTCTTTACCACGTGATCAGCCGTGTCCAATCACGGCTGATCATGATGTAAACAGGAAGAACCATTAATCGACTCTTCCTCACTCGCGTCTGATAGACACGAGTAGAGGAGAGACGATCGGCGGCTCTCCTGACAGGGGGGGGTTCACGCTAATTGTTTACCAGCGCAGCCCCCCCTCGGTTGCCCACACTAGACCACAGGGAAGCCGCCAGGACCACCAGGAATTGTAGGAAACATGTGGATGGCCAGGTACATCCCCCATGGCCATCCACATGTAAAAAATATGCACAATAGATGCCAATCAGTGCCCACAAATGGGCACTGACTGGCAACATGGGCACTGATTGGAAAAATTGTAAATAAATAAGTGCCACCCCTCAGTGTCCACTAGTGCCACCCCTCAGTGCCCATCCATGCCCAGTGCCCACCTATCTGTGCCACCCATCAGTGCCACCCATATGTACCCATCAGTGCCACCCATATGTGTCCATTAGTGCCACCCATATGTGCCCATCAGTGCCGCCTATGAGTGCCCATCAGTACCACCTATGAGTGCCCATCAGTGCCTCCTACCAGCGCCGCCTATCAGTGTCCATTAGTGCCACCTATCAGTGTCCATCAGTGCCGCCTATCAGTGCCACCTCATCGGTGCCCATCAGTGCCCATCAGTGCCACCTCATCGGTGCCCGTAATTAAAAAAGAAAACTTACTTATTTACAAAAAAAATGACAGAAAACAAATTCTTTTTTTAGTTGTTGCGCAAAAAAAAGAGGTGATGAAATACCACCAAAAGAAAGCTCTATTTGTGGGAACAAAATGATAAAAAAATTGTTTGGGTACAGTGTAGCATGACCGCGCAATTGTCATTCAAAGTGCGACAGCGCAGAAAGCTGAAAATTGGCTTGGGCAGGAAGCATGCGTAAGTGCCTGGTATGGAAGTGGTTAAAGTATAATAACATGTGCTAAAAAGTGATTCCGTTTCCAATCCATACAAAACAAACAGCTTAATCAGCTAAACTGCTGTACTTCATTCAGGCTGAGCAAAGAGGTAGAACTTTAATCGCACTCGACAAACATTGACATCTAAAAGAAAGCTTTAATATTTGTATTGCGCATCCAGAATTAAGAATATTGTTTTCAAATTGATTAGGTTCAATTTTAACATAATTATAATTTCATAAATTGAGAAATTGGTAAAATAAAACAAAACAACAAAAAAAAAAAAAAACAGTTTGTATTGCACTTCTTTATCACTTGCGGTGCCAAACCTAAATCCTTTCTATAGCTGATTCTATTGCAAAGATTAAGTTCATGACAATTAAAAGCATGTGAAGTTTTTACTTAAAATAATAAATCTATCCTCTGACCTTCCTCATAAAAACAGACCTCAAATACAGACAGGAGCTTTTAGAGGTATTGAACTGCAATGAAAATGCCAGCCAAATTTGTTTCAGACCAGATGGCCTTTGTTTTAATAGTATAACTACCAATATGATGCACAGATTTAAAATGCTGACTCTCTGTTTAAAACAGGGATTCAATCAACAGTAAGGAGCAGCTTCTTTATCGATAGATAGTTCAACCAGAAGTCTCCCACATCACTAACACTCTCTTCAATTTAGCTTTAAAGCTGGGTACATGTGTATTGAATTTTCATGCATGCGTAGCTCTCTCTGTTCAATAGAAGCCAGTTTTAGACTAGCTTCTGTCAAAGAGTCCTACTGGAAAATGACTCTCAGGCCTCGTACACACGACTGCGAATCTCGTCGTAAAAGAAACGTTGTTTTCCTCGACGAGTTTCTTGACAGGCTCGTCGAGAATCTTGTCAAGCTTTCTTTGCATACAAACTGTCAAGACAAAATCTCGTCGTTCTCAAATGCGGTGACGTACAACACGTACGACGGCACTATAAAGGGGAAGTTCCGTTCCATTGGCGCCACCCTTGGGGCTGCTTTGGCTAATCTTGTGTTACCACGTGTTAGTAAAAGTTTGGTGAGAGACGATTCACGCCTTTCAGTCTTCGTGCTTTCAGATCGTTTTCTGCAGTTCAGTTTGTGCTTCTGGGTTTGTATCTTGTCTTTCAGGGCGTGTGGTCAGGTCGTATTTGTTTTACAGTGCGTTCCTGTCCGCTCATTTCTGATTTTCAGGTCGTTCTTCATAGGACTTGCTGTTCTTCAATGCGTTCTGTTTAGCTTGTTCGTTCTGATTAGATGTTTGTTTTCTAGCCATGTTGCAGGCACCTGCTCGTCGTAGAGTTCGTGTTGTGCAGTCGGTTTGTGTTGGTCTTATTGTTTTAGACCTAGACAAGGCCATGAACAGGGTGAAGAGGCGTTCATGGACCAAGAATTGGTTGCTCCGTAGGAACCAATTCTTTCATATGAATAAGGGGGAACTAATGCGCAAAAGCACACTAACCAGGGCAATGAGAACTACAAATAAATAATTAAAAAAAATAAAAAAGCTAAGCAGCAGCCACAGCTAAATAGTGCTCACAGACTGATAACAAGTTAAAAAGAGGGGGTGTAATGGCGCTTGCTAATATTAATATAATAATAATATTCCTAAAGACAAGTAAAACGGATATAAAACTAACAATTCCTGTCGGTCAGATAAAAGGTAAGGGAGGAAGGAGAGCCTTTGGTGACGTCATCTCCTGCTCGCGGCCGAGAGAGCGGAGACATCCGTATTAGCTTGTTACCAACATTGTAATTGTAAGTGTTTGTAGTCTATTTTATTAAATATTCCTTGACGGTATTATGCTATGGAGTCCCCTTTGTTCTAATTGCATATTGGAGAGCATTTCATCTGTGGCTAAGCTGTATTGCTGCTATAGAAGTTGCTGCTCTGGTGGAACTAGAGGTGTCAGCCTGGAAACCTGATAGGAGCCGTCTATTCTTATTAGAGAGCTCATTGCCATTAGGAATTCCTACCACTGGAGATTTTACAAGGCTTTGTAATTAAGCCAGCTGAGGTGAGAGGCTGGGGAGACAGGGGCACCTGGAGCACGTTTTGTGGTGGACTGTGGATTGAAGCACTTTAACCCTCACTGTGAACTTTTGATCATATTGCACATTGGACCCCTCTGTTTTTGTGGATTTTTCACAGAGACTCACAGTGCACTTTTAAAATACTAAGCACATTTTTTATTTCTTTATGCACGTATATTTAATTCTCTGCATTCCAATTATTTATTTATTTATATTTATTAATTATTCACCTTTCACACATATTTATTCGGTATTGGCTTGAAATCTGATGACATTTCATTATTTAATACAATTTTTGAGTATTTATTAATTTTGCATTATTTGGATCAAGTTCAGCAATCTTTGATGTTTGGGATCCCATTAATTATGTATTGAGTTTAATTTATTGATTGCACTGTTATTAGAGATTGATCATTTATCCAAGCACATATATTTGCAATATATATATTTGTTTTATATTTAATAAGATCCTTAACACCCTCCTTAACACCCTCCTTATCCTAATATTATTGTATGCATTATATTCATGCAACTATTGCTTATTCACATTTATTATTTATTTGGATTCATTTATCCCTTTTTACCAATATTTTCCAGTTTCACTGGATCTCATCTATTTTTAACACATCATTATTTATTGTACACAGAGATTTATTTTGGTACCTATTATGCCCACTTACCATATTATGAATTATTGAATGTAGCATTGGACATCTTTTCATATTAGACTTATTTGTATTATCATACTTATTATCTTATGTAATAATTTATATTTGGTGCGTCAACGCTGTGTTCTGGGTGTTATCTCTGCCGCATATGGTATTTTTTACATCAAATCACTCCTGATACCCTCCACATTATCCGGTTGATGTTGGGCGGTTACTACACTTGGAGTGGAACACATTTATCTGACCGACAGGAATTGTTAGTTTTATATCCGTTTTACTTGTCTTTAGGAATATTATTATTATATTAATATTAGCAAGCGCCATTACACCCCCTCTTTTTAACAATTCTTTCATATGCCTCTGCTGCGGGAGATCCAGGAAAATAATCCTGATGATTACTCCTTCTTCCTTTCACCTACTTGAGTAGCGAGGAAGGGGTTGCACCCACAAAACACTGACATAGATATCTCGAGATGGCAGATAGCACATGTTGACCCACTGTGTGCATCTTCAAATTTTGGCTTGTTTGAAAAAGTGCAAAAATGTTTTCGTCAAACTGGGAACAAAAAAAATGGGGTTTTCTTAGTTTCCCCCTAAGTCATCAATTATGTCCTTAAATATTTCCTCAATAAAGGCCATTTTTTGTTTGATGACGTACGTCTCCCTACTGCATGCATTGATATGGAGGAGGATGTTTTGGGCCCTCGAAAAGGAGAATAGAGGCCTTTTATCAGCCACATGTTCTTCCCCTAAATGTAGTGGCCGAACGGATGTGTCTGAAACGACCATAGTGCCTCTGTTTTTTTTTTAATAGATGTGAGTGCAATGTGTGAAGGCCTCTTGTGCTGTTTTTAATAAATAGTTTTGATATACTTCACTATTGGAGCCATTTTATTTTTACATGTGTAACAACATTGAGGTGCTGGAGCACTGGTGGAGTCGTTTAATGCCTTTGGAGACTCTGCGGTATTGCCAAGCATGTGAATGCGAGGCATGTCCTATTGGTAAGCGCAATTCCTTAGGGTGTGGGAGTCACTGAGAACTTATGGTGTGGTGGAAGGTCTTAAGGAAGATTGTTCAAGAAGACTAAGTGGACACCTGAAAGTTTAATCACTTGAAATTGAATCACTTATAGACTTGGCTTGTTACAACTTATTTTTGACCACTGGATGAACGTTTTGAATATTCAATCACATTTATTAAATTACTTAGTTTACTTTTAGGTGTATGTTTATATGTATATATTTATATGCAATTTTTTTTAGTATTTAGTATATGTATGATACACTCTTTCACAGGGGTATATGTATTTACTTTTGTTCAGTCACTGAACTTAGCGCTGCTATTTTGTTCACTCAGAATTATTTCATATCACTATTTATTTATTTAAAGTAGCTGCTTTAGGGTTCTTTTCAGTTTATTCTTTGGCGCAATGGGGTGTGAGAAGGTAGAAGGGCGCCTTTATATTCCTTTTTTCACCATTTTTTATATGTTTAAAGGAATGCTGATCACCGGTTTCTATTTAGATCAGTGATAAGCTGTGATTGGACACAGCTGATCACGTGGTAAAGAGTTGCTGATTGGCTCTTTACCTCAATCTGTGATCAGCAGTGTACTCCGTCAAATGACAGCCTCCCTGAACTAGCTATCCGCGCTGTAGCCGTCATTTGGCAATATCGCGGTCAGCAAGTGGCTAAGGTTTATGTCTTTCCTTTTGTCTTCTCTGGATGTAATTACTTTATCAGCACTATTATCTGCAGGCAAGCCTATTTAACACACTTCTATGTATCAGGCTTTTATAAACATGTTTTCTAAGCTATTCTCTTTACTAATGTATTTTCTTGATATTTCAAGATACTTTTATCGTTATACAACATTTTGCAACTTTCTAATAAAAAAAAAATTGTAAAAAAAAAAATAGTATAACATATTAATTTCAATTATCTAATTGTGCAGATGATTGGATAATCATTTGGTTTTCCCATGGTCAGATAAATTAATTAAATATTCACACTATTTACTGTGTGAAGTCTCTCAACCCCTTTAGCAAATCGTCTTCTGTTTCTTTATAAAATAATTCACTTTTAACATGGTATTTTTTATAACTGTTTTAAGGCCCACTCACAATAAAGAATTGTTCAGAAATGTGCATCATTCGCTTTAAAGACTCATTCTAGAGATAGAATTAATTGTTGAGCATATTTTGAGTTTGATATCAATTTTTTTTTCCAGATGAGTGGCAATTGTATTCCTCCAAAATTAACATTGTAACAAGAGTATGATCTGACCAGGAAATCTTCTCGGTGGAAACATTTTGCACCTTCTAAAAAGACCAAGTACTCATGACAAACAAGAAATTTGTTAAAGTATTTCATGTTCTTTATTCCTTTTTGTTGAGTCTAATAAATTTGAATTATAAAGTATTTTTGTTTAAACACTTTTTTTCCCAGTAAACTAATGGTATTCAGCAAATCTTGTTCTTAGTAGCATAGTGTAATGCTAAATTTGACTCTAGTCAAGATAACAGATACTGTATATAACTACCGCGACTTGGGATCCGACTTGTGTTGCCCCAAGTCCCCCTACATGAGAAATTCAATTGAAGTGAATGTGAGCCGTTTTAATGTGCACTACTGAAGTCGCTCCGACTTCAGAAAAGGTTCCTGCACTACTTCAAGGTGACTTCTAGGCAACTTCTAGGCAGCTTGTATCCATAGATTTCAATGGAATTTGCCTCTAAAGTCAGATCACTGTCTTACTGTAACTGAAGCAACTTTACAGGAAGAGAAAATAGTTTACTCAGACAAACCCCTCCCTCCCACAGAGCTCATTATTCTGTGATTGGCCACAGCCAAAGTTGCCTGTCCTGGAGGCAACTTTAAGTCGCGTTGTAAGTTGCTCCAAGTCGCGCTGAAGTCAGGCTGAAGTTGCCTTGCAAAGTCACGCTGTAAGTTGGGTTGCCCCTGTGTGAACCGGCTCTAAGACATCTTTTGATACAAAACTGTATAAAATGTGCTTATTCTTGAAACGGGTCTATTTTTTAAATGTATAAGAACTATAATATAGCTGTAATAGATGAATATCTTACATTCTCAACATGATTTTTCAATACGAGAGATTAATTATCTAAAGGTTGAAAGAGAATTTCAGCATGTTTAAACCAGGGCTCACATTTTTTGTCATAAAATTGTGCAGAGGAATATTGTATGGAATATTTTTTGCATAAGGCAAATTGTATTCACTCTCGCCTTCAATTGGGGAACAGGGAATAAACAACATTTTGCAACTTTCTAATAAAAAAAATAGTAAACAAAGAATTGTGTAACATATTAATTTCAATTATCTAATCTTGCAGATGATTGGATAATCATTTGGTTTTCCCATGGTCAGATAAATGAATTAAATATTGACACTATTTACTGTGTGAAGTCTCTCAACCCCTTTAGCAAATCAGCCTCACTGTGTCTTCTGTTTCTTTATAAAATAATTCACCTTTAAAATTGTATTTTGTATAACTGTTTTAAGGCCCACTCATAATAAAGAATTGTTCAGAAATGTGCATCATTCGCAAATTGAGTTTGATATAAATTGGAAATATAACGTTTTTTTTTTTAAAACACTTTTTTTTCCAGTAGACTAATGGTATTCAGCAAATCTTGTTATTAGTAGCGTAGTGTAATAGAAAAAAAGCTAACTATTGTATGCATGTCTTCTTTAGTTAAATTGATATTGTTACATTGTTAGTCTTTTCTTATGCTAAATTTGACTTTAGTCAAGATAACAGATACTGTATATAATTTATTGTGTAAAGATCCATAACTAATAAATCAGGATCCATAAGATTATCTCCTAGCCTTTAAAAAAAAAAAAAAGCCAGACAGTAAAGCCCTTTCCGTGAAACATGTTCATGTTAATAAAATAAAATTAATAGAAATGGGATTCTGCGCAACCTATCACACATGGTAAGTGAAAAATAATAATAAGTGAAAAATATATAAATATATAAATAAATATATAAATAAGAGAGCTCGCAAGCTCAATATAGGATGAAACTGACAATAAAAGTGCAAAAAAGTCCCAAAAATGGTGAATAAATGAGTGATAATATCACCAATAACAATAAGGAATACTAAAGTGACAATGTGCAAAAATAGTCCTATATTGAATAAAATAAAAAAGGAGCTGCTGGTTTTGCTGAATTCCACTTAATCAGATAAGGATTGTTGACAGATGAACACACATATCCCTCCCTGGGCTCACATAACTCTTACCTCCAGGCCAATAGTAAGGGGCATCCAGTATAAGCCTCACTGGCAGTCCTCTATGGGTGATCGCAGCCCATCTGTACATGTCTCCTCAGCTAATCCAGATAGTGCTCAGACCCGAGTGGAAAAAGAGGGAACAAAAGGAGGGGCTCCAATCGTGAAATATGTAAGAATCAGGGGTATTTATTAGTGAAAAAGCCTGTGCTTACATCAAATAAAATAAATAGTGCAGCAAAATTTAAAACGAGCGGCGTCCACAGCGCCAGCATACGTCACTCCAGGTGTCCGTCCGTCCGTCCAATCCCTACGTGTTATGACATGGGATCACGTGTCTTCGTCTGGGGAATCTGATTGGCGGAGATGGTATTGTTTATATATCCGGAAACCGGAAATAGTATCGCGGCCATTTTGTTGGAGTCCACAGCGCTGCATATGCTATGCATTACAATGCAATGCAATACAAGTCACTGAAAAGGACGACTCGGCCTATATATATCTGAAGGAACAGCATAAAAATGGCATAAATTACAAAAAGCTGCACAATGGGCCGATATATCACATAGAAAACGGTGGGATATATATAAAAACCTATAAAAGAATACTTCCACAGCTCAAAGGGAGGAGCAACCACCGGGGGCCAGCCAGAAAATATCTCAGATAGGACCAAGCTCCTAACCTTATGATGGGACTGATATGGAATGCAAATATATATATAAAAAATTATACAGCATATATATATAAGTATAAAACAAAGGGGAATATATAAAAATGTCTATAAATTATTAAAATCTAGATCAATGTGACAGACCCATAAAATAAATATAAAATATGTGGATAAAATCCTAAAAATAAAAATGGTGGTCGCACACCTGGTTTGTCGCATGATTCAAAACATCATATGAATACACATAATATTAAATAATCAAGCTTACAGAGTGATCCCACTCAGCAGAAAATATCAAACAGATCCAATATTGCCTCTCAGACTAGATAATTGGGATCAAAAATTGCTAAGGAAGTAGTTGAGATCGAATTCAACATTCATTCCTCCTGGTACTAATGTACGCATAGTATGGATCCATTTAGATTCTTTTTGACTTATTGTGCATATCTTGTGACTCCCTCTCCATGAGGGGTTGTATTTCTCAACCCCCCAAAATTGAAGTTGGGTGGGATCACGATTGTGTATCTGGTCAAAGTGTCTTGAAACACTATGTTTCGGGAAGCCTTTATTTCAACATGTTCACTAACCCGTACCTTCAAAGCCCTCTTTGTCCTCCCAACATATTGAAGGTTACAACTACATTGTAGCACGTATACCACACCCTCAGTGTGACAACCGATAAAGTCTCTGATCACATGGGTTTCTCCTGTGTTTGTCGCTATTTTGTTTAGGTTAGCACTTATTAAGGGTCCTTATTAGCGCAAAAGCACTTGTCACTTTAATAAAATAAAATTACTAGGCCTACAAAATAATCAGATGTTTTACCTCAAATCACAGCTGAACTATGTAGACTGCAATAATTACATTCTCTGCTACTTTACTATTATGAAAAGAATATGAAAAGACTAAACATATTTCACCACAGGACTAAGCCTCCAGCATAAAATATTAAAGCGGAACTATGCTCTCCTGTGCAGTGCTGCGGTGTCCAGAAGCTTTCCGACGCCCACGGTCATCTTTTGCCAGATTAGCTTCTGAGTACCGATTCTTTGCCATTTTCATAGGTTTAGCCGAGATGACGTTACTCTTGTACATGTGTGGGAGTTTATTCTCTTGGCATTGATGAAAACTGTACACTGAGCTGCACTTTCACAACTTAGTGTGCAGGGCATACAGGCAGCTAATTGAACTTTAATGCAAAATAACCATAGTATGTCTCTTCTCCATTACAATCCTGCCCTTTTGACAAATGTTTTTCCCTGCCTAAAGCTCCACTTTAAAGTGTTCCATATACACTTTACAACTAAGCATACCAAACATAAAATTCCCAGTCTGAAATAGCTGAATCATTCTGTACATTTTTTTAGCCTCCCTAATATTTATAAACTGATAGTTAATATTCTCATTGTCAATAGATATTTTTTTGGTCTCAGTCATTATTGCTTAAAGCATTTTTCATCTACAGCTAAATTGCGGGGGGGAAAACCATTATACTTGTTACATGTTCTCATTTACATAGTATAACTTAAAAAATATTAAAAAAAAACAATTGCAGCTTACCTCGCCTTACTGTAAAACCATTCTAGGTCCTTGTTGACCCCCCCATAATAGAGGGGTCAACGTTTTCTGGTAAGAGTACATTTTCATTATTGATGGTGGCCTATTCACGAGGTGGAGGAAGTTGGTGACACAACAGTCAAGCATATTGTCACTTATCACATGTCACGTCAATGGCTCTTGGACTTAAACAGTGTATTGCACAGCCATTTCTATGGAATAAACTAGAAGTGCTAATGATGGAAAAGGAAAATAACATGAAAGTTTAAAAAAAAAAACAGGATATGCTTTATATCCAGTGGGTAGAATGCTTGGAAGTATGATTCACATCATGTTCTACATTTTGTTTGATAGTCATTTCTAACAATAAGTCTAATATCAGAATATCAAAGATTATTTCACTGTCTTTTTTTGTCAAAATACTTTGCATTGGTCTCACATTCAAATCTTAAAGGTATCAAACTATAGTATCTGAAACAATTAAATCTGCACAGTACATAGAGATGGGATAATATCATGAGTTGTATTATTTTAGCTAGGAACCAAAACAGTGGAACAAGTGGAAGAATGTGTCTATGCTGTTACTGCTCTTCTTCAAAATGTGGCCATAAGAGATGGAGGAATGCAAATAATAGCTTTCTGAAAGTCAGTACTTGCATAAGCTTTGGCACAAATTGTAAGGTAAGATATTTCTGCTGGTTCTCCTCAGCTCTTTAAAGACTATTGCATTATGGTTGGAGGTACAGCCTTGCACCTACTCCCCCTGAAGATATTATCCAAACGAAACGTACGTCGGCGGTGTAGCCTGGTCACGTGCTCTATGCTCCACGTCCCATCCGGTCCTTCTGGGTAGAGAGAGCAGCTGGTGGAACGCATGCCACCATGGAGGTGGAGGACTCTGTGTCTACTGATAAGCATGCAGCCCCAGTGGGATGGGCACTTTTTAATGTAAGCGGCCACTTAGCCAATGTTTTTTATTCAAGTTTTAAAATAAATGGTTTGCACTTTGGAAGTTTCCTATTTGTGTTTCATGTCCTATCCTTAAAATTAGAGGAACGAGGTCACGACATTTACTCATGTCAGAACATATGTGTGCAGGCACTATCCTGTTCAAGCGGTTGTGACCATCTTTTTAATTAAAGAGATCTAATAAGGGCTCTTTCACATGGGCGGACCATATGTCCGCTTATTCATCCATCCGTGTATGGATGAAAAAGGGACATACATTGATCCCAATGAGATTGCGGGTGTCAGCGGATTAACATCCGCTGACACCCGATCTCATCTGTGTCCGCAATCCTCCGATTCTGCAGACGGAGGAAAACCCTATTTTTCCATCCGTCTGCGGATCGTATCAGGTAAACATGGACAGACGGTCCGTGTTCATCTGATCCCCCCATAGGGGAGAGCAGAGATCTGACAGGGCGGTCCCTGTCATCCGCCGGCTCAGTGGGGATCAACGGAGCGATCCCCGCTGATCAAGCGGTGGTTCACGGGGCGGATCATCACGTCCCGCGTGAAAGAGGCCTTAGTCTGGTAAGCACAATCAACTACATGTGCACTTCGGGTGTTGTAACTACAAGTGGTGTGGTGAAGGAATAAGATTGAACTTGTTGGACTAATTATCCATTATCACAGCGAAGATTCGTTTGTTGATGGTCTTTCTATTGGATTTGAAGCACCTTATTGTTCCAAATCTTTTCTGTTGGGACTTTATAAGACTTTTGCGTTGGCAAATTATTGCCTAATGGACAATATCTGATCACAATTACTAACACTTAATTTCATCTGTCACTAGATATAATTATTTGTTGTATAAATGTAATTAATCAAGTTTATTTTTAATAACTAGCGCCCCCTACCAATTGCAACTTGCACCTCATGCCCCGTACACACCATCACTTTATGTGATGAAAAAAAACGACGTTTTTAAAAACGTCACTTTAATTGACCGTGTGTGGGGGAAAACGTCGTTTTACGTCTTCTAAAAAACGACCAAAAAAAATTGAAGCATGCTTCAATTTTATGTGTCGTTTTTCAAAACGTCATTTTTTACTTCACAGAAATTGACCGTGTGTAGCAAAAAACTTTGTTTAAAAATACGTTTTTACACCCACGCATGCCCAGAAGCGAGCTTCAATGGAAAAAGTGGTGAGAACGTAACCTCGCTTTGCTAGAACATTGTGAGAAAAACGATGGTGTGTAGGCAACTTCGTCTTTGAAAATTGAAGTTTCAAAAACGTCATTTTTTACTTCACAGAAAATGTAGTTTTTTTTCATCACATAAAGTGATGGTGTGTACGGGGCATTAGAGTGCCTACAGTACATGAACACCTTTTAAAATATGCTTATAGTAAATGAAAACGATTTTCTTTCTTGTATGTTTACTTTACAGTCTGTGTGCATGATATTGTATCTAACACTTGAGTAAAAGATACAGTATGTCTTGTTTTACCTACTTTTCTTCTGTAGATAAGGATATCATATATACATAAAGTATATTGTACTTTACAGTAAACCAACAAATCCTGTAAAACTGTGTTTACACCATTATATAGGCTGTAGAAGCATGCTGTTAATTAAATGATTTAAATAAAATGCAGAGCCCAGATAAACATCTATTTACCTAATCTTGTTAATGATGTTTTATTTAGTTCATTATTTAAACAAAACCTATGCAAATTAGTACAATTTTCTAGAAACTCAATTAGATTTGAGACTTTAACTACATGTGTTTGTTCCCCTGAAGTATAAAAATTACTTTGTTCCACACATTTGATTACAGATAATGACTTCATTGTATGTTTGTTAACAATCATCTTTTACAGTGTACAAAAAAAAGAAAAAAGAAATAGGAAAACAAGAATGAAACAAACATTACTGATCTGTTCCTTGGTTTCTAAGCACAAAGAGAAAACTGTGTGCTTTTATTTCTCAGATATGCACATGACTGACCTAAATTGAAAACTATCGTATTAAAGATAGCAAAAATAAATTATTTATATACCTCCTGACATGGAAACGACTTTGTTAGTAGCGATAAAAACTCAAAATGCCATTTGCCCTAGATATTAGATTGAGGTCAGACATGAC
Source organism: Rana temporaria (assembly GCF_905171775.1). Classification (NCBI taxonomy): domain Eukaryota; kingdom Metazoa; phylum Chordata; class Amphibia; order Anura; family Ranidae; genus Rana; species Rana temporaria. Next base: position 200,565,612 of record NC_053493.1, read on the forward strand.
ACAACAAGCACACTAACTATTTAAACAAATATTACCTAAATATACAGTAAATGCTATTACTATTATTGTTAAAGTGAAAAAAAAGTAGCACTGCTGCCCTTATTTAGGAGGAAGCAATATCAATCAGCCTGCTGGTACCCATATTGATGGTCACATAAAGTGCTTGAATTAAGCCAGATCACACGACAATCATATTTAATCTATGTATAGCATTTATAATTCAGGAATTTTGGAGTTGTCATATATGGTTAAATAATAATCTCGTATTAGACTTTTAAAATCATACCTCTAATTACATATGCTTAGTGGTTCAGAGGACCGCACAAATAAATTTTTCTTCCAGGGATATCTGAACAACCTTTTTCTATTCAAGCTAATTACAAATCCAATGGACACAGCAGTCATGGGGTCATGCAGCTGCACTCCCCAGGAGCTGCACCAATGCTCATGTGCTTAGCCATGTACAAGTGCATCGCTAAGCCTTTAACAGCCACCCGTTTACAGTAAAAGTACTGTGGGCGGACAGCAAATTGTTTGATTGTCAGCGATTGACGACTTGAGCCGATTTAAATAAATAGCCAGGGTTCCCTTCATCCTGGTGCACCCCCACTCAACCATACCAAGCCATCTGTCCTCAACATGGTGGGACACCTTACCTGAGGGGATCAACAAGGTTGCAAAGGTCAATGGTGTCATTGGTGGGTAAGAAGTCATCAGGAATGGCTGTGTCAGTGTTTTTTTTTTCAGTGGACATCATTTATAGTGACTGACATTGATCTGCATCGCTGGGCAAACTGATGGACGATGAATTTACACTAGCCACTTCTTTTTAAATCAAGGGACTTTTTTTGTGAATGAGTCAGGTAACTATGTATCCCGTACTCACTCACATAGGATGCCTGCTATCTGGGTGCCCCCTTTTTAGTAAAATGGCTTCCAAATTTTGATAAGCCCCAAGAAGACCCTGACAAAAAACAGGCCAGGGTTGTGACCCTTGTCCTCCTCATCAACATGGTCCTTTCTAGCAATGTACCACTTCATGATGAAGGCACGTGGCCTGGTGTGGTTCAGGATAAGGGGCCAAAAAACAAAACTTTGATCTGAACCTGTGTTCAGAACAAGCCAGGAGCTCAACACTAGTTCATGCCCATTCAAATTCTATCCAAAATGAAAAATAAAAAGTGTTGGTTAATTTAAGTTCAGAAAATAAACAACATTGTAAGGCCTCATTCACACTGATGTACCTGAACACCTGTGTGATGGGCTATCTTCATTCATGTGGGATGCAAAGGTGTTCTGTGCACCCTTGTGCAGCTAGCCTATTCAAATCAATCACAGGCATGACAGTAGCACAGATCTGCACAGGTCTCCAAATGCATCCCAGAATGTACATACATGTCTGTGTTCTGATCTTTACATTGGACCTTCATGGATGTACACTCAACCTGTCACTGATTTAAACAGGCTGCCTGCACTGAACACTTGTGCACCCCACATGGGCGAAGACAACCCTTAGCATGAGGGCATGTATGGATTGGTATGCCCCTGAGAATGAGACTCGTTTGGCTGGGCTTCTCCTATGTCAGCTCTCTGCTGATGTCACAGAAATCAGTCCAGGCACTGTGTCATCTCGACAATGGAAGTCCGGATCCACCAGGTGCCTGGACTGACACCCGTCTCAGGCTCTCAGAGAGCCGATAAGAGCCTGAGACAGATGCTCCCCGCCCCTCCACAGCTCAGCGCTCCAGTGAGCGTGGGGGAGCAGAGTGGAGAGCTGCTGATTGACAGTCAGCAGCTCTCTGCTCAGAGAGCTGTGGAGAACCGAGCCACCGACCATGTTTGATCACTTGGTTTTCAATGCAGAGGCACCGGGGGACAGATACAGCATTACACCAATGCTGCATCCCCCGAAGTAAGTATGAATCGGAAAAAAAAATTCCATACTTCTCTTTTAAGTATACTGTATTATTTTAAATCCATCAAAATATCATCAAAATATGAGATTTGGTACTTGAGCTATGCAGATGAAAAATACCTCACCTCTTAACAGTAAAACACATTTGTACTTAATGATAATTAGAAAATAACCGAATATGGTAATACCTGTTTTCTGTGATTTGTTGTCTCTGTACTCAGTACTCATACCTTAAGAGCAATATCCATGTAGCATTCTATATACAAAAAAAATTCCAGGTACTCCAGGCACATCATTAATCATTTAGACATCCTGTGGTCTATAAATAGAAGAATCTCTTCAGTTATTTGGTTCCATGCAAAGAAATATATACAAAGCCTATACTTCTGGGATTTTTGAAGATAGTGGTAAAATACATATCACATGCATAATACAATAAAACACTGATATTCTATGCATATAACACAGAACACATTTTGAAACCACATCATGAAATCACATTGCAAACATTAAAGTTACATGGACAATTATTAAGAAAATATGGAAAAACAGCACACTTATTTAGATGCATATTTCCTGGTTTTCTACTGCAATTCCTAATTGACTACATGACAATTTTTTTTTTTTTTTTTTTTTTTTGGTGTTGAGAAAAATAATATTACCATTATTTTAGGATAAAGGATAAATTATCACTGAAACTTTTATATTTTCTTATCCTAACGCAATATAGTGATGTATATTTAATTAGACATCTAAGTAGTCACTACACTGGCTATTCACAGTATTGTGTGCCAATTTAAAGATCAATTATTCAGTATACATTGCTAGTGCAAGTGTTTGGCTGTTATCCAGTGACATAAAATCTATGAAGTTCTAAATACACTGTACATTTACATAAAATATTGTGTCAGTACTAGATGGCAATCTCAAAAAAAGAACCTCATTATATTCAATTTACAGTTGGTGGAGTAGCAAGCATTTTACTGAATGCAGAATTCATGCTGGTCTGCTGGGATAAAAAAAAAAGATACTCAGTTTATGCAAGTGAACATGTGCCCAACTATATACATTAAATAATAAAAGAATGTAAAATCCACGCTCGGTATAAATAAGGAAAAATAGCAGCCACTTGGCAAATTGTGATACCAGTTAGTAAATTATAAGGGGAAAAAAGCAGCGCTTAAAATAGTGCAACAATGTGTAACATTCAGTTGTACATAAAAAGTGAAAAGGTGTCCATTTGCAAAATAGAAATGAATCTTAATAATGCAACACAAAAATTCAAAAACAGTCCATAAGTGCAAAACAATCCAATGAAGGCATGATCCGTGCAGAGTAAAAGTAAAGGGATCTGTCACCAGCAGCACCCTCACTCTCAGGCTTCTTACCAGATGTCCAAGACCATAAATTATAATGGTCAAACAGGCAGCGGCAAGTTTATCCAGGACGGTTACCCTCATATGGATCACAGATCGTATAAGGGAGACTCACAACAATAAAAAAATGAAAACGCCCATACTGATATAAAAACTATTTTTTTTTTTTACAAGATGACTACAATTACCCTCATACAAAACATACAAAGAAATGTTTTGTATAACAGAAAAGCAGCAGACTATCGGCTTCAAACACTACCGCTGGTAAGTGATTGGGCGTGCATGATATCATCACTGGTAGGCCACTTCCCGATGTATTTCGTCATTAACAAGTGTCTTTGGAGGATGGGCTGAGTTCCCTATACACATTAAATATTTATGTATTCTGAACAAGCTGGAAACTCTCAAGCTCAAATTTACCTATGTGGCTGTAGACATTCTGGAGAAATTTCACAACAGGGTCACTGAAATCACAGCTCTTCTTCTGTTTGATTTTTTCTGTGGAGACTCTACACTTGTCAGCTTCTTGTGTAAACAAACACTAGGTGGCTATAAGATGTTAGGAACTACTTAAACAAGACTTTAGAGTCTATATTACAATATATGAACACAAATGGCATCAAAATACATGCAGCTACAAAGATCAGTGTAGGTTTCTGTTAAAGCTCTTTTATTGCTTGTTAAAAATGTGTAAATAGTTAAATGTCCATTGTCTGAGCATAGGTTTAATTTATCAAAGTCCAGTACAGCAGTTCACACTGGTAATGGTATGGTTGCATTACATGCTAATGCTGATGTTTGAAGCACTGCTGAGATTTTTAGCTCATTTTAAAGATAATGCACAAGAAAGCCTGCAAACAGTTTGCTGAAGACAATCAGATTAGCAATATGAATTACTGGAACCATGTCCTGTGGTCTGATGAGAACAAGATAAACTTATTTGGTTCAGATGATGTCAAGCGTGTGGCGGTGGCGGCGGAAACCAGGTAAGGAGTTCAAAGATAAGTGTGTCTTGCCTACAGTCAAGCATGGAGGTGGGAATGTCATGGTCTAAAGTAAAAATGCCTTCTATCCCTGTGTCCCTTCAAGCTCTGAGACAGGGAAGGCATCACCATGAGCGCATCTCTCTTCCCCTATAACTTGGTGGGTTACCAGCGGGTTAGTGGGCATGACCTGAGGAAGGAGGCCATGCCTCCAAAACATGTTGTCATGGCAATTGTGTGACGTTTTCACTCTCTTCCCCCTGTATCCTGCTTGTGTGGGTTTCTATGTCCTCAAAGAGCAGCGTCGGCTGGACTGGATGCATGCGCATTAGGATAGCCTCAGATGTGCTGCCAGGTTCTGGGCAGCTTGGTTGAACATCCATGGCTCCCCCTTCCCCTGTCGGGATCTTGAGGTGGTTATAGGAGTGCGGCCATAGTGGAATCCTTATGCTGTATCTATCATGTCTTGAAAAAAAATCAAGGTATAATTCCCCTGGATACACAAAGTAGTTGTGATGGTATGTACAGATTTACTAAAACATGTCACAAGTGCAAAATTTTGTTCAGGCATTAAAGAGGAAGTAAACACAAAGGTATAATGAGCTAGTATGCATAGCATACTAGCTCATTATGAATTACTTACCTGAGAACGATGCCCCCGCAGCGGTCCTCGGACACCTCCTCCGTCGCCGCCATGATACCCGGAGGGACTTCCGGGTATCGCTGCTCCGGCGCTGTGACTGGCCGGAGCAGCGATGATGTCACTCCTACGCATGCGCGCAGGAGCCGCCACTAATGGCATGATGTCGTTAGTAGCGGCACGCCCAGTGCGCCTGCGCGCTGTTGTCATCTATGCTGTCTTTCTTGGAAATATCTCCTTAACCATGTAGGTTAAGGAGATATTTCTTGCACCTACAGGTAAGCCTGTAGGTGAAAGTGGTCTGTAAGGGTTTACAATCACTTTAACATATGGTTTACCCTTAGTCACTAAGGGGTTTAAAGTATCTATTGCTATATATGCTCCAATGCAGAGATTCTCATAGACTAGTGTTAAGACTGCACTACATAGGGAAACTTTGATCAGCTTCAATTTTCTAATTAAATTTCTATTAGATTTACCTGCAACTATGTAGTACACGGGCCTGCCTGATTGCATACAAATTTAAAGTGTTTAGGTTTGACCTAATTTTATATGGTTTTTGGAAAATGTAAAGGAAAATTGTACAGGAAAATTGTATACTGTATGGCCAGCCTTAGTATATTCATTGCAATTCTATTGAGAAAATCAATTCTGTATGGAAGATTTTAAGACGCAACAGAAATTAAATTGTATGCACAGGAACACACGGTTCTACAGGCTCTAACAACAACAATATTACTACACCTACAGACCCAGAGTTCTAAAGTGACAGTGTAGCATAGCACAAAAATCCAGAATAGGAGTGAGCAAACCTGAAAAGCTTGGTCCTCACAAGGCTCCGCAAACTCAGGAGAAAATTCACGCCAAACCTCTTTAGAGAGCTGAATCGTGTTATTTTTTTTCTGGCCTTTTTCAAGGCCAATTTGCAAGTGCTTGTTAAAAAAAGGACATATGCAGATGAGGACCGCCATGGGGGACATACACCGATGCAGTCTTTTTTTAGTTAGGCCCCTTTCACATTGAGGAGCATTTCAGGTACGTACATAAATAACGCCTGAAATAATCCTGCCCCAGTATTCTCAATGTGAAATCCCAAGGGCTTTCACACTGAGGCGATGCGCTGGCAGGAAGAAAAAAAATCTCCTGCAGGCAGCATCTTTGAAGCGGTATAGGAGCGGGGTGTTTACCGCTACTATACCGCTCCTTCCCATTGAAATAAATGGGAAACTGCGGTAATAAGGCGCATTGCGAGCGGTATTAACCCTTTTTAGATCACTAGCGGGCGTTAAAACTGGCCGAATATCACGATAAATACGGTGGTATAGCGGATCTAAAAATTGCGCCGCTATACTGCCACGCACCTCACATGCCCAGTGTGAAAGGGGCCAAAAAAATTACATTCATTGGAGAGAGGGTCTTTTAATGTGGACTAAAGGGCTATAATAAAAAAAATACATATATCTTTTAAATAACATGCTTGAAGGAGGCCTTTAACTCGTATGTGACGTTTTACACCAGTAAAATGTGTTTCTTTAAAAATTACATAAAAAGACAAACAAGCAAAAAAAAACAGCATTCTTCTAAATCACAGTCAAATTCCCAGTCTACATCTGTTTGTACAAAAAGCAGACAAGGGATCATGGGTGACATCATTAACCAAATTTGGTAATGTCAACATTTGGTCAATGATATCACCTACTTTCCCTGACGCTGTTGCTTACAAACCAGCAGCACTGTGCATCTTTTTTCTGTGATGGGACCCCAGATCTCTCCATAAAGAGGACCTAGCATCCTTATTTCTTTTACAAGGGATATAAAAATAAAAAATAAAATAAAAATAAATTAAAGGGACAGTTTAAAAAATAAATACGATTTTATTTTATTTTTTATAGCACACCACTTTTCTTCGTACTCATGTGCAGAAGTGAACACATACGAAAGTCGCGCATGCATATGCAAACGGTGTCACATAAAAAATTGCAACAATCACCATTTTATTCCCTATGGTCCCTGCTAAAAAAAATATTAATAATGTTTGGGGGTTATAAGTAATTTTCTAGCAAAAAATACAGATTTAAACTCGTAAACAAAAAGTGCCAGAAAAGCCTTGGCCATCTTCAAGTGGATAAAAAACATGTTATACTTGCATGCTCTGTGCAATGGTTTTGGGGTCCTCTGTGGGCTCTGTCACCCCCTCCTATTCTCCATATGCCAACATAGGACGCGGCTTCCTATGGTGGCACACCTGCGGTCATGACCCGGAGATGGGGGCATCTATTGACACACACACAGTATGGCTTAGCCCAACTCCCCACTCCCTTCTCACAAGATTTGATTGACAGCAGCAGGAGTCAATGGCTCTCCCTGCTGCCTAGTCTCTGTGAAGAGAGAGAGCAGTGCTGCTGCTCTCGGCCACAGTGCTGGATCAAGATAAGCTTTAGGTAAGTATTTGGGGAGGGGGGGGGGAGCTGAACATGAAAGGTTTCATTGAGAATGCATTAAGCTAAAAAAAAATTAGGCTTTAGAGACACTTTAACCTCTGTCCCAGATCCATTTTCAAATATTGTTTCATCCTAAATTGATACTAAACCTTTTTTGTTTCATAAAAAAGTATACTTACCTGCTTTGTGCAAGAATATTGGTGGTGGCTTACCTTTTTGGTCCTCCACCGGTGCTGTCTCCTCCTCCTTCCTGCGGGAGCTCCTCAGCAAGCTGTGTGTGCAGGCGTTCACTCGAGACCCAGCTGTGTTCATCCATAGACACACACATGGTGGCTTTGCCATGCCCCCACTCCCTCCTCACAGGATTTGACTGACAGCAGCAGGAGACAATGGCTCCTAATGCTCTCAGAATATCCTGTGATGCTGCCGATGGGACAGTGTTAGATTATGAGAGGATTCAGGAAAGCAGTTAGGGGGAGGCACAACAAGTGGTGGGATGTTTTTATCTTAATGCAGGGAAAATATTTAAGTTCCTCATTAAGTTTCAGACCATTTTTTTATATATTTTAGAGGTGCAACGTTTCTATACATTATAATTATTAGTTTATGTATAATATCCTAATGTATTATTGATGTGATTATTATATTTTTTACACAAATAAGGTTTAAATTTGGTAGTAGATCTAGATACACATATTTTTATTTACATACAGAAGTACATGCACATTTTGCCGTGTGTCCCTTTAACCCCTTTCACTGCTAGAGACATTTTTGTGTTTTCTGCACACATGATTAATAGTAATTTTAAGCCTGCAGATTATGAAAACCCCCAAAACATTATATATTTTTTTGAAAGTAGATACTTTAGAGAATAAAATAGTGGTAGTTCCAATTTTTTAGGCCACACAATATTAGTGTAACGGTATAGGAAGCAGAAAACCTCAATAAAAAATACACTAGTCAAGTTTAGGACACACAAAAGCAATACATGACACAGTTTTTGGTAAAATATAAAAGATGATGTTGCCTTAATTAAATGGATTCTCAACATGTCAAGTTTTAAAATTGCGTACACCCATGAAATGGCGACAAACTTCGGTACCCTATATTTTTCCTAGGAACTTATCAGAAGTTATCATGCTGATAGCAGAAGAATATAGCAGGACAAAGCTACGGGACATGGGGCTTTGGAGAGATATAAGAAAACACTATATCCAGGATTCACATACATCGGCGCATATTTATGCGGGCGTAGCGTATCTAATATACGATACGCCGACGCAGCGCACAGAGGCAAGCACTGGATTCCCCAAGCACTCGCTCCCACTCGCTCTTAAAGATACGCTGGGTTTCCTCGGCGCAAGCCAGCGTAGGTGGAAGTGGGCGTGAGCCATGCTAATGAGGCGTGACCCCATGCAAATGATGGGGCAAGCGCCATAGAAGTAATTAAAATGAACGGCGCATGCGCCGTCCCGTGGCCGCATCCCTGTGCACATGCTCAGAATCACGCCGGAACTCCTCCCTAAGATACGACGGATGACTGCTTACGACGTGAACGTAACCTACGCCCAGTCCTACGTAAACGACGTAAAATACGATGGCTGTGTTCCCTGGTCCATACCTTAGCATGAGTTGCGCCTCATATATGGGGAATAACTTTACGCCGGACGTACGACTTACGCAAACCGCGTATATTATGCGCCGGGCGCAAGTACGTTCGTGAATCCGCGTATCTCCCTCATTTGCATAGAATATGAATGGGAGCGGCAAATGCGCCCAGCGTAGATATGCGCCTACGATACGACGGCGTAGGCAAGTTACGTCGGTCGTAGGAAGCCTATTTTTAGGCGTATCTCAGATAGTGGGCACGGCGCACAGATACGATGGCGCATAGTTATACTTACGCAGCGTGTCTCGAGATACGTCGGCGTAAGGGCTTTGTAAATCCGGGCCTATAGATATATGTGCCCACCTGTCTGGTGGATCCAGTGTATGACCTCGGCTTGCCTTCTGACCTGTTCCAGTCACTTCCTGCTTCCTGTGTATGACTTCCGGCTTGGCTCCTGACTCCGCCCCTGGGTTTCCTACCAGTCTACCTCATCTGTTACTTCCGTGGTACCCCTGCCTGACTGCGTATCCGGGCCTACAGCTGATCTCAACATCTCCAACGTCGCAGCCGGCAACTCCTGCATCTCTGGGCATAGCACCCCCTGTGTCACCTCCAGGGGGCGTTCTGCGCTTAGTCGCAAGGGAAGCCCTCTCAGCACTTCGGCCTCTGGTAAGGTACATGACACTGTGTTATACCACTATCCAAAGGACAGGAACTCATCACATGTATATGCCTCTCATGTTATAGACAGGCATATATGGCTTAAATGCAGGTCACTGGAAAACAGTGGTTATCTGAGGCGCTTTTTCTTCAGTCAGTCAGCTAAAATATCATTTTATTATTGCATGTGACCAACAGTCAAAAAACTAACGTGTTTCGTCCATCAGGCCTTAATCATGATTGAGCCATGATTAAGGCCTGCTGGCTTTTTTGACTGTTGTTCACATGCAATAATAAAACAATATTTTAGCTGACTTCCGTGGCACCAGCCTTTCGTCCTTTTTTTCATGGATTACATGGAGGTTTTCAGAGACTTCCCAGGCTCAGTGCTGAGTTCTTGAGACTCACCAGGCATTACACATTTAATTACCCATCATCTGATCTTCCCTGTATCAGCTAGTGGTGGCTGCTGGGGAGAGAAGAGAGTATTCCAAAAATGAATGGAATTCCTGAGAGCTATAGACTTCAATGGGCCATCCTTTGTCAACATTCCCTCCCCTAAAGCTGCACTGGCCGACAAAGGGGAACCAGAATCATGTGACTGGTCCAGAACGGCCTGAAAAAATGTAAGTATATGCACCTTTCTTACACAAGATAGCTAGCATAGGTAGTAAAAGGGGGAAGGGGGCAGATTTCAAAATCTAGTTAGTGTGAAGATGGAATTCCACTTTAATAGATTGCAAAGTAAGAACACAAAAATTAAGGCTTTTCCAATAAAAACACATATTTTACATGTGTAAATACACATTCTATCTAAAATTCAACCAAATTTTTTATATAGATTTCCATCGCGACACAAAACCCTTTCTCTATGTGGAAGGAGAGAAAACATGCCCCTATTAAGATCCCTTTTACACTTGAGGGCCCGGATTCAGATACGAGATACAACGGCGTATCTCCAGATACGCCGTCGTATCTATGCGCCTGATTCAGAGAGTCAGTTACGCATAGATTTCCCTAAGATCCGACCGGCGTAAGTGTCTTACACCGTCGTATCTTAGGCTGCATATTTACGCAGGCCACTAGGTGGCGCTTCCGTATAGTTACGCAAGGAATATGCTAATTAGGTATTTATGCCGATTCAGAAACGTACGTCCGGCCGGCGCATTTTTTTACGTCGTTTACGATAGGCTTTTTCCAGCGTAAAGTTATCCCTGCTATATGAGGGGTATCCTATGTTAAGTATGGACGTCTTTCCAGCGCCAAGTTTTGAAAATGTTACGTCGTTTGCGTAAGTCGTTTGCGAATAGGGCTTTGCGTAAGTTACGTTCATGTCGAAACCAATGAGGCTTTGCGGCATAATTTCGAGCATGCGCACTGGGATTTTTTTCACGAACGGCGCATGCGCCTTTCACAAAAAACGTAAAATATGCGGGGTCATGTGAAATTTAAATAAAACACGCCCACAACATCCCCATTTGAATTAGGCGGGCTTACGCCGCCACACATACGTTACGCCGCCGTAACTAAGGGCGCAAGTTCTTTCTGCATATGGAACTTGCGCCCAACGTTATGCCTGCAGAAAGATGCGCTCATCTTTCTGAATCCGGGCCAAGGTGTTTTTCAGGCGCTTTAGCACTAAAAATAGCACCTGTAAAGCATCTGAAAAAAGCTTCACCTGCAATCCCAGAGTAAAATTCTGAGTCACCTGCAATCCCAGAGTGAAATTCTGAGTGCTTTCACACTGGAGCGCTGGCAGGACGTCACAAATAGTTCTGCAAGCAGCTTCTTTGAGGCGCTTTAAGAGCGATGAAATCGATGGGCTGCCCCGCCAAAGCGACCGCAAAGCACCGCTTTTAACCATTTATTCGGCCGCTAGCAGGGGTTAAAAGTGCCCTGCTAGCGGCCGAAAAAAGCTGCAAAAACTACGGTAAAGCCCTGCTAAAACTAGCGTCGCTTTACCACCTACGCCCGGGTGCTGACAGTGTGAAAAGGCTCTAAAAGAAGCTGAAAAGTTTTACTCACCAAAATAATAATACTCAGTTTTATTCTATATAAGATGAGTCATGCAACCCACATACTGTAATGAGCATTTTGTAAATAGAGGGAAGTAGCTTGTGATCAAGTTATAAATTATTAAAACAAATTACCCTCAATTCAATCTAAATTAAGCATGGTGCTTCAAAGCAATCTGTTTTAGTTGACTTTGGAGTTCAACTTTAATGTATTTTGAAATATCGTTTTCTTTGAATTTATAATACACTTTTTTTTCTTTTCTTTTTTTTTCTAAATCACCTGATAAATCAGAACTGCTGCTTCCTGGTTGGATTTATCTCTGCTATTAGCTACCATTTAGAACAGAAAGCAAGGAGAGACCCCGCTAGATGGTCTCAATAAAAGCAGCACACATACACTTATATACACCTGTTAGGCCAGGCACAGACGAGCAAACATGTACGATGAAACCGGTCGGACCGTTTTCACCGTACATGTCTGCCCGGGGATTTCTGTATGGTGGCTGTACTCACCATCATACAGAAATCTGCGCGTAAACAATACGCGGGGCGTGTCCGCGCCGTCGCCGCGACGATGACGCGGCGACGTGGGCGGTCCTGCCAGTTCAATGCCTCCACGCATGCGTCAAAGTCATTCGACGCATGCGAGGGATGGCGGGCGCTCGGACATGTACGGTAGGTCTGTACAGATGACCGAACATGTCCGAGCGGGCAGGATTTCAGCGGGCTGTTTTAAAACAAGTCCAGAAATATTTGCCCGCTGGAAAAAGGCCCGGCGGGCAAATGTTTGCTGGAATCCTGTCCGCTCGGGCCTACACCCGACCGAACATGTCTGCTGAAACTGGTCCGCGGACCAGTTTCAGCAGACATGTTCGGTCGTGTGTACGGCCCATTAGGCACACAGTTAACCCCTTGATTGTCCTCCTGATCAGTCTGGTCACCCAGCCAGTGTCATTAGTATAGTATACAGTATTATTATTGATCACTGTACTAGTAATGTCACTTTCAGTTAGTCAGTTAGCATCCCTTTCAGCCAGTGTCAGTTAGTGCCAAATTTAACACCACACTATCACAGTTACACTATGGGGGTTATTTACGAAAGGCAAATCCACTTTGCACTACAAGTGCACTGCAAGAGCACTGAAAGTGCACTTGGAAGTGCAGTCACTGTAGATCTGAGGGGAAGATCTGAAATGAGGGTAAGTTCTGCTGATTTTATCATCCAATCATGTGCAAGCTAAAATTATGTTTTTTATTTTCCTTGCATGTGCCCCTTAGATTTACAGCAACTGTACTTCCAAGTACACTTTCAAGTGCACTTGCAGTGCACTTGTAGTGCAAAGTGGATTTGCCTTTCGTAAATAACCCCCTATAAGTCGCTGATAACTGCCACTACTAGTATAGTGTCTGTATGGATCAGTATTTTGATCACAATCCAAACTATACTCCACTAGTATAATGTCCCAAAAAACACAGTTTTAGCAGGATCAGCCCTGATCACTGCCAGGATTTGCGACATGTAGCATCTATTTTATGGCCTACATTTATGAAGAAGTTTGCTTTTATTGGATATGTTTTGTAGAAAAAAAAATAGAAAACTGTGTTTTTTATAAAATTTTTGGAATTTTTTCATTTATATAATAAAAAAACAAGTGGTGATTAAATACCACTGAAAGAAAGCTCTATTTGTGTGAAACAATAATATAAATGTATTTGCGTACAGTGTTTCATGACCGGGCAATTGGCACAGTGCTGAATAGCAAAAAATGCCCTGGTTATTAAGGGAGTAAAACCCAGAGGAAGCCAAGTGGTTATTATTTAGGCATGAGCCAACCACCCCTGGTTCGGTTCACAGCAGAACATGCAAACAGGCAAAAAATGTGTTTGAACGTGCGAACACCGTTAAAGTATATGAGACACGAACTTGAAAAATCAAAAGTGCTAATTTTAAAGGTTAATATGCAAGTTATTGTCATAAACAGTATTTTGGAACCTGGGTCCTGCCCGAGGGGACATGTATCAATGCAAAAAAAGTTCTAAAAACTCAAGTTTTTTCTTGAGCAGTGATTTTAATAATGAAGTGAAACAATAAAAGTGAAATATTTCTTTAAATTTCATACCTGGGGGGTGTCTATACTATGCCTGTAAAGTGGTGCAATTTTCCCGTGTTTAGAACAGTCCCACAGCAAAATGACATTTCTAAAGGAAAAAAAGTAATTTAAAACTATAATGAATTGTCGGGTTCCGGCAATACAGATAAAAGTAATTGAAAAAAATGGCATGGGTCCCTCCCCCCAATCCATTACCAGGTCCTTTGGGTCTGGTATAAATATTAAGGGGAACCCTGAACCAAAATAAAAAAAATGCATGAGGGTCTCCCCAAATTCCATACCAGGCCCTTCAGGTCTTGTATGGATATTAGGGGGAACCCTGTGCCTTTTTTTTAAAATGGCGTAGGGGTCCCCCTCAAAATCCATACCAGACGAATTTTAAGGGGAACCCCGCGCCAAAATAAAAAAAATGGCATGGGGTTCCCCCAAAAATCCATACAAGACCCTTATCCAAGCACGCAACCTGGCAGGCCACTGAAAAAGAGGGGGATGAGAGAGGGCCCCCCCTCCTGAAGCGCACCATGCCACATGCCCTCAACATGGGGAGGATGTCCCCATGTTGATGGGGACAAGGGCCTCATCCCCACAACCCCTGATGCTTCAAAGGGGGGCAGGGTCACCCGTGATGCCACGGGGAAACCCGCCAGAAACCCCCGTTGCATCAGGGAAGCGGGGTCACACATGCACGTCACGGGTGGCTCCGCCCTTGGCTATTGAAGTGCTGTCACCACAGGTCTCGCGTCATTCGGTGGGCATCTCCCATGGAGGCGGAATCAATCGTGGCAGTGTGTATTGTCGGGTAATGGAAGGATTAAATTGCTGGAATTTGTTTTTCTTTCTTATTAAAGGACTTGTCCCAAGCTGTGTGTGTGTTTTTTTTTTTTACCATTTTTGACACTTTTTTGGATGAAATGGTAGGGGTACAATGTACCCGTTACCAATTCACATAGGGCGGCCGGGATCTGGGGGTCCCCTTTGTTAAATGGGGCTTCCAGATTCCGATAAGCCACCCTTCCGCAGACCCCCACAACCACCTGGTGACATCCTCCCAATGTTGAGGCCTGGTACGATTCAGGGGGGGGGGCGCTCTCTTGTCCCCCCCTCTTTTCCTGCAGCCAGCCAGGTTGTGTACTCAGATAAGGGTCTAGTATGGATTTTTGGGGGAACCCCACGCCATTTTCTTTTTGGCACGGGTTTTCCCATTTAAATCCATACCAGACCTGAAGGGTCTGGTATGGTTTCTAAGGGGGACCCCCTACGCCATTTAAAAAAAAAGAAATTGTCACAGGGTTTCCCTTAATATTGATACCAGACCCAAAGGGCCTGTTAATGGACTGGGGGGGGGGGGGGGGGGGACCTATGCTGTTTTTTTTTCAATGACTTTTATCTGTATTGCCGGGACCTGACAATTTATTATAGCAGCCGGTAGTTTTAAATTACTTTTTTCTAGGGCTGTTACTGATTCAAATTTTTGTGTTCGATTAATCAATTTTTTTTAATCGATTAATCGACTGATTTCGATTAATTAAAACGCACATACAGATCCAACTACTTTTAGCTGATCTCCTTGCAACTCTGCATTAGTCAGTGGTAAATGTGGTATACACTATATACAATCACCCGACACTAGTTAGTTTCCACAATCCATGACTTAACTTCACAGTTCACACAAATATGTTTTAAATTCAAACTGTAGCACTGACGTAAGTAATTTTTTCTTATTAAACTTTAAGAAAAACTTAGAAAGTTAGTTTAACTTTAATTATAAAACATATCTAGTATATTGACTGTCACTTTATAGTAGGCAAGTAGGCATCACTTTAGCCAGTCACACAGACATACCCGAGTGTTTACATTTTCTGGAAGCAGACATGATCGCATTTTATTGACAATATACCCTGAAGAACTGAACAGTCTTTCGCACAGAACAGATGTTGCCGATACACAAAGAATTGTCTGCACAAAACTGCTTAGGACAGGAAAACAATGGTTATTTTTGCCCCCTTCCTCTGATGGAGCCTGATGCATCCTCCTGCTCCACAGATGCAAAGGTACCTCAATCCAATGGGTGCAGTTTGCTCGCATCCAGCAGGGTAAGTCTCACTGTCCAGGCTGTCTGGTGACATCAAGAATTTTGATCGATCAAAAGAATTTTGATCGATCAAAAGAATTTTGATCGATCAAAAAAATTAAAGATTAATTGAGGAATTAATCTTTAATTTCCCCAGCCCTACTTTTTTCCTTTAGAAATTTCATTTTGTGCATTGACTGTTCTAAACATGGGAAAAATGCGCCACTTTACAGGCATACTATAGACCCCCCAGGTACAGAATTTAAAGGAATATTTCACTTTTATTGTTTCACTTTAAGCAGTATTAAAATCACTGCTCCGGAAAAAATGATAGTTTTTAAAACTTTTTTTGCATTTATACATGTCCCCTGGGGCAGGACCCAGGTCCCCAAACACTTTTTATGACACTACCATACATATAAGCCTTTAAAATTAGCACTTTTGATTTTATATGTTAGTGTCCCATAGACTTTAATGGGGTTCCGCGGCTTTCGATTTTTCCCCAAACTCAGCATATTGTTCTGTGTTCGCCAGAACACCCGAACAACCAAAGTTCGGCCCGAACTTATGCTCTGGCCAAACCGTTCACCCATCCCTATTAATATTACAACCTCTCATTACAACCTCTCATCACAAGTCCTGTTCGATTTTAAAACGTCAGACTAGAACACCCTTGGAAAATTACCTTTATAATTTTAAAGCACTTCCAGGCAACAACTGAAACCAACTAGTAAATGTATAATACTATCCAAAAAAACAAACAGATGCAGCTTTGCTAAAATCAAATTTTAGAGGTTCTGTCCCATATAGTATGTGTGATTCCTGCATAACCTATAATGTATTTTTGATACTATACTATACTGTGTGTTTGATGTATCATTAATCACATTCAGACTTCTAAGGAATGATTGAACCTGAGTTCTAGCTATAAAAAAAAACACTTAGCACTGGCTATTTGATTCAGTAGACATTCTGGGGGAGATTTGCTAAAAAACTAAAAACAGCATCTGGTGCAGCTGTGCATAGTAACCAATCAGCTCCTAGGTTTTATTGTCAAAGCTTAATTAAACAAGCAGAAGTTAGAATCTGATTGGTTACTGTGCACAGCTGTACCAAATTCTGCGTGCGCCAGTTTTGTGTTTTTAGTGACAGTGAGGGGCTTAAAATGTGTATCTGAAAATTTCTGTACTGTGTTAGAATCCAGTAATTAGATGGGGACCCCAAACTACCCAATTACTGACAAAAGTGTGTATAATAAATTAGTGCACTACAGCACTAAATACTTGAAGATGAAAATGATATGTCCTGAGCATCTCAAGCATATTTTTCGGTTCTGACTGGAGTTAATTGACCAACAATTTGGCCAATTATCTGGAAATTACAAGCCTTCATCTTTTTTTTTTCCACTTCAGACTTAAAGCGGGAGTTCACCCATTTAAAAAAAAAAAAAAAATCTCCCCTTAGCTTCCTGCTCGTTCGGTCTAGGGGAATCGGCTATTTATATTAAAATATGTGCAGTACTTACCCGTTTTCGAGCTGCATCTTCTTCCGTCGCTTCCGGGTATGGGTCTTCGGGAGCGGGCGTTCCTTCTTGATTGACATTCTTCCGAGAGGCTTCCGACGGTCGCATCCATCGCGTCACTCGTAGCCGAAAGAAGCCGAACGTCGGTGCGGCTCTATACTGCGCCTGCGCACCGACGTTCGGCTTCTTTCGGAAAATCGTGACGCGATGGATGCGACCGTCTGAAGCCTCTCGGAAACCTGTCAATCAAGAAGGAACGCCCATTCCCGAAGCCCATACCCGGAAGCGACGGAGAGGATGCGTCTCGTAAACGGGTAAGTACTGCACATATTTTAAAATAAATAGCCGATTCCCCTAGTAATAACGAGCAGGAATTTAAGGGGGGAAAAGTGCCCTCTAAGGGTGAACCCCCGCTTTAACCATAAACAGAAAGAAGGAAGCGAGACTTGCCCGCCATTCATATACCCGCCATGTCTCCTTCATGGTATCGCATCATATGTGGGGGGTTTTTTTCTCTCCCTTTTCCTTATTATATTTATCTTTATAAATCTTTTCTTTTCATTTCTTATGCCTTTTATGTCTTTACTTCTTGTTTCTTAGATTTTTTTTTTTATAAGACCTCTGAAAAGGGGGAGCAGAAAAAGATTATTAGTACAACAGTATATTTTTGCAATCTAATTCCCCTCCCCGCCCCTTTTAATCTCCTGTCCCATCCCCTCTCCCCCCCCTTCCAACCCCCTGGCCTCTCTCTTATCTCGTTGTTGACGGATTTCACCTGCTCTTGCCCTTATGGGTGCTACCTCTTATCGTGTATAATATGTTAAGTTAAACGTCCAGAATCTCTGCATATTCCATTGTGGACTTAAACTTTTTCCACTCTTTCCATTTCTCTTCGAATTCTGCCCAGTTTCCTCCATCTCTAAATCTCAGGTATTCCATACTATAAATGTTGTCTATTTTTTTGGACCACCCTACCAATGTTGGTCTCTCCAGTTGTTGCCAGTTAATAGATATTTGATTCTTGGCTGCATTCAAGAACTGTGGGATTAATGTCTTCAGATATTCTTTGGTTGACATTTGAGCCCCATGTAAAATACAGACCCACGGATCATCTGGGAGATCTAGGTTTAATATTTCTCTAACTTTTTGTCTTATCTCTGCCCAGTATATTCTGATTTTGGGGCAAGTCCACCAAATGTGGGTCATAGTACCTATTTCGTTGCAACCTCTCCAACAAAGGTGCGTTGTAGTTCCTGAGCTTGTATGAATCCTATCAGGTGTGAGATACCATCGTACCATGCATTTGTAATTCTGCTCCATAATATTATTATTTACGGATGTCGCATGGACTCTCTTAATTAACTGCCTAATCTCTTGTTCTTTTACAGTTGAGCCCAATTCCTCCTCCCATTTTTTGATGAATGGTAGTACGTTCTGCAATTTCGGAACATTCAGGATTTTATAAATCTTTGAGATTATCCCCTTTTCGGTCTTATCCACGCATAGTTTTTCGAGGGGCATTAGATTTGTGTCTTTTAAAGGTATAAGTGGTGAGTTGTATTCCCATTTTTCTCTCCTGTGGATCTGATCCCAAAGTTTTAGTGCGTGACTTGTGATATAATGAGCTTCAGGACTTAACCATCTAAACTGTTAATTTCCTCAGTGCTATTTTACTAAGTTTCTTTTCCATATTTACCCATCCTTTTTCTTTATTATTTTTAGCCCACTCTACTATTCGTGAAAGAACAATCGCGTGATAATACTTCCTTATGTCTGGTGCCCCTAACCCCCCTTGTGTCTTATCCTTCATCAATAGTATTAATTTTATACATGGTTTCTTTCCTCTCCAGATAAATTTAAGAAATATTGATTGTAATTTTTTTAAATAAGTTTGTGGTATTGGGATTGGGAGGATCTGTATTTTATAAACTATTTTTGGTAATATTATCATTTTAAAGATATTTATTCTTCCCGTCCATGATAGTTGCCCTGGTGCAATTCTACTTAAGTCATCTTTAACCTCGTTTAGTAATGGAATATAATTGATCTTATATAGAGTCTCCCTAGAGGTTGCTAGTCTAATTCCCAAGTATTTTAGTTCTTTTTTCCAGCTAAATGGTAAATAATCTTGTAAGACACGTCTTTCTTTTTTTTGGATGTTTATGCTCAGTATTTCTGATTCTGCAGGGTTTACCTTGAAATTGGATATTGTACCGAATTCTTTAATCGTTTTCATTATATTAGGTAGGGTTCTCCTAGGGTCTGTTACATAAAAAAGTATATCGTCTGCATACTCCTCCTATTGTTACCCCTTTAATTTCAACGTTTCGCCTTATCCCTCTCAACAGAGGTTCTAATGCCAAAAAACAAAGCCCACAAAAAAAAACAAAGTCACTGCAAGCCCACAAAAATCAGTATGGCCAACGTTTCGCACTGGCGTCAGTGCTTAGTCATGGCCATGCCATGACTAAGCACTGACGCCAGTGCGAAACGTTGGCCATACTGATTTTTGTGGGCTTGCAGTGACTGTATGCACAGTTAAAAATAAAGACATCTCTTTTAAAGAAAATTTTAGAGTGCGGCTGTCCAGCTTTTGTTCTTTTGTTTTTTGCCATTACCGCATTGCCAGCACCCTGGTGGTTCAACAACCCCTGATCATCACGAGGCTCACCTGGAGCGGTGAGAATTCTGTCAGAGGTTCTAATGCGAGGGTGAACAGCAGCGGTGACAAAGGGCACCCCTGGCGGGTACCATTTTCCATTTCAAAGGGTTCTGAGATGGATCCATTAACTTTAATTCTTGCGGTAGGTCTGTTGTATAAGGATCTTATCCATCTTCTCATTCTAGGCCCTATTTCAATCGCCTCTAATGTATTCTGCATGAAGCCCCAGTCTACCCTGTCAAAAGCCTTTTCGGCATCTATTAACAACCACTAAGGCCACTAAGGCCATATTCCCTTTCCCCCAACCAAGTTATTTTCCCCAATAAACAAAAACAAAACAACGCAAATGACTACTCATTGTCTCTGAGAGTGATAGATGGAGGTCTGGCAGGTGGATGTTAGTATTTAGTAGCAACCATCTGCTACAGTAATATTGGCATGCACAAATTATTTTATTTCGTATCTAATCTATAGACAAAAATAAAAATAATACATGAATGAATGTATTTTTTTTCTATTTTTGCCTAGCGGTTTTTACTGTAAATAAAAAATAAAAATGTTATTCCATAATTTGTCATGTTTAAAATTACACAAACTTGATGTGTCTAGTAAAAATAGAAATTATTTGAAAACTTAAATATGCACTTTTTTATTTGTGCAAAAAAAAAATAAAAAATTATGGAATGAAAAAAAATATTTAAGGCCCCGTACACACGACCGAGTTTCTCGGCAGAATTCAGCCAGAAACTCGATGGGAGACGTATTCTGCAGAGAAACCCAGTCGTGTGTACACTTTTCGACGAGAAACCCACCGAGGAACTCGTCGAGCCAAATAGAGAACATGTTCTCTATTTCCTCGTTGGTCAATGGGAAACTTTGGCTCGCTGAGATCCTCGGCGGCTTCACAAGGAACTCGACGAGCAAAACGATGTGTTTTGCCCGTCGAGTTTCTCGGACGTGTGTACGGGGCCTTAGTGGTTGTTAAGCCACTCTAACATCTTTATCCTATCTGCGCTGTCTCCTAATCCTGTGTCCCTCTGTGTGTGTGTGATTTAAAAAATAATGCAGTATGTACCTAATTTCAGAGCGACACTCAGTGTTCACGTGACCACCCGACTCTCTTCTCTCCCCATCTGAGAGCTGTGATGGAAGGGGCCACAATTTCCTCACTGACTTCAGTCAGGAGGGGAGGCGGAGAGGAGGAGAGAGCCAGCCGGACACAGGGGGAACAGGATTAGGAGACAGTGGTGATAGTATAAAGATGTAGATGTTATTCCAGCAGCAGGAGGAGGGGAGGGGGCGGGCACTGTCACTAGCTGACAGGCAGGGAGGAAGGAGAAGAGAGGACAGAGGACAGGAGAGACAGTGGATAATGGAGGCAGCCATGATAAACCGTGGTCGGTTTACAGAGGGAAGGGCATAGCCAGGCAGGATCAGTCAGGTTTTTCATGTGATACAGGGGGCCAAATTACACAGCACAAGCACTGTGCTGTATACCCTGCTTTAAATGGACAGGATCCGTTTTATTTAATTTTTTAGGGTAACAAAAAAAATGAAAAGTGCCTGAACATAAGGATAACATGACCTGGAAATGTAACTATAAACAGGAGAAAACCATCTAGATCACTAACCAAATATGTCCATTATGTATTGTTTTGGTCCTGTAGGGGCACTTCCGTTGGCTATTTCCAAAAGTATGGCACCATTCATATTATACAGGAAATTTGCTGCACAGATGTATAAAGATGGTTGCATTATCACCATACTTGTAAATACTCTTCGGTCTATGGACACATAAGAGTCACTTAAGAGCTTGAGAATGCAAAGACATTAACAAAGCTTTGAACCGAAAATATATGGGAGTACCGTGCCACAGGGTGCCACCGATGACTGGGAACTCTGATCCTCATTTTCAGTGTGCCATGAATACCACCCAGCTGATAGCTGGAAAGCCTGGTAATAACCTGTAACTGTCCCACTCATAGCTGAGAACAACTCATCTCCACCCTGCCAGAGATCCAGGAGCTGACATCCATCAGTAAACCAATGAAGGTAAGAGAACACCATATTGATAGGTACCATGAGGAAGGCAAAAAAGGAACATGGTCTCTA
Organism: Rana temporaria; assembly: GCF_905171775.1. Classification (NCBI taxonomy): domain Eukaryota; kingdom Metazoa; phylum Chordata; class Amphibia; order Anura; family Ranidae; genus Rana; species Rana temporaria. The sequence continues at coordinate 200,587,729 of NC_053493.1, forward strand.
GTTCAGCCTCAAAATTTATGGGAGTAGGAGCAAAAGTGATAGCTACAACTGCCCTACATTGAAACTGCATTAATTTAATAATCCTGTCCATAATAGAAACACTAGCTATTACTTTCAGTTTCAACACCCACATTAACCGCTTGCCGACCGCCCACCGCAGTTTTACTGTGGCATGTCGGCTCGGCTGCGCAAAATCACGTAATATAAAGTGATGTTGCTATGCGGCCACTAGGGGCGCGTGCGCGCCGCCAAAGGCGAGCGCGCCCCCTGCTCACCCCTGGTGCTGATGCGAGTGCCTGGCGGGCGGGATCACCGCTGGTCACCGGCGATCGCTCGTCACAGAGCGAGAACCGGGAGCTGTGTGTGTAAACACACAGCTTCCGCTTCTTTCAGGGGGAGAAATGACTGATCATCTGTTCATACAATAGATGAACAGCGATCTGTAATGTCCCTAGTCAGTCCCACCCCCCCTTCAGTTAGAACACAATGAGGGAACATAATTAACCCCTTGATTGTCCCCTAGTGTTAACCCCTTCCCTGCCAGTGACATTTTTACAGTAATCAATGCATTTTTATAGCACTGATCGCTATAAAAATGCCAATGGTCCCAAAAATTTGTCAAAAGTGTCCGATGTGTCCGCCATAAGGTCGCAATACCGATAAAAATTGCAGATCGCCGCCATTACTAGTAAAAAAAATATATAAATAAAAATGCCATAAAACTACCCCCTATTTTGTAGACGCTATAACTTTTGCGCAAACCAATCAATAAACGCTTATTGTGATTTTTTTTTAGATAAATATGTAGAAGAATACGTATCGGCCTAAAATGAGGAAAACAAACTTTTTTATATATATTTTTGGGGGATATTTATTATAGCAAAAAGTAAAAAATATTGCATTGTTTTTAAATTGTCGCTCAATTTTTGTTTATAGCGCAACAAATAAAAACCGAAGAGGTGATCAAATACCACCAAAAGAAAGCCCTATTTGTGGGGAAAAAATGACGTTATTTTTTTTGGAGCCATGTCGCACGACGTGCCGAATTACAAAAAGTGGCTCGGTTATTGACCAGCAAAATGGTCCGTGGCTGAAGTGGTTAAGGCCCTGTTCAAACCCAAACAATGGACCGTATAATGTTTGTTGCACAATTTTTGCATGTTTTTATGCCATGTTTTTGGAGTGGCACCATTCATTTTGAATGGACCTTCCTCTTCTCCAAAAACGTGCCATTAAGAAACAATGACACTACAAGAGCATGTGTTTTGCCGTAGTTCTGAAATTCCAATACGCTGTGTGAACGGGGTCTTAGAAACAGAAACATCTTTATAAATGTTGTAACACATGACATTAAACATTTGCTCTATCCAAATGTGTAAAACCAAAATAAACCTAAAGCAATAAAAACAAAATTGACAAAACAATGCATAAACAAATAAATCTGTGAAATGAACAACCATTTAAACATTATCACAATGAATTCTCAAACATAAATACAAAAAGTTCTTTAAACTATGTCATATGAAACATACACCTAAACAAAATATAGTGCTCAAAAAAATGAGTATAAAAAAGGGATGTGAAATCAATACAATATGATTAGAAGTCTGGAATAAAGGGGGAATTCATAAAGGATGTCATATAAACATAGAAACGAAAAACACGATTGCAGAAAAAAGTGGCCCATTGAGTCTTCCCCATTTTTTTAGTTATATATGTTTTTGTAAGATTTATATAAAAAAAAAATTCATAGATACCCTTACCATTCTTTCAGCAGCCACACTGAAATTCTCAGTGCTTACAGACAATTAATTTACCTGTCACAGACAGATACATGAATCTGTTACATAAGATATCGTATTTTAAAAGTACAGTTTATGTATTTATGTTTAAGAATTATCATTTTTAAGTCTAGTCGAGCTAAGCTGTCCTGGTTTTGGATAAATGGTTTGCAACATAAGCATATTTAAATTCTGCTACAGATTTTTTTACTTTTTCTTTGGTTCTTTTTTTTTAAACTGAAATTTTTCATATAATTTCTCCTATATCAACAATATACAAATCCTGGATAAATGCCTCTTTATTGCAATCAAAGTAATGCAATTGTAAATAAAAATGATTTATAGATCGAAGACAGTAGAAAAAAATGCAACTCATCCCATGGGGCATGATCTTAGTTTTTTTCTATATTTTAGTGACCCAACCAGATAACTGAATAGAGGAGAGTTAAAAACAAAAGACATATTGGGGTTGATATACTAAAGGCAAATAGACTGTGCACATTGCAAAGTGCAATTTCACTCTGCAAGAGCAGTTGCTCCAGAGCTTAGTAAATGAGCAGATGCTTTGGCCCAGATTCAAGAAACACTTGCGCCCGCGCAACCATAGGTTACGCAGCGCAAGTGCTTACTTGCTCTGGTGTAACGAGTGCTCCTGATTCAGGAACCTCGTTACACCGACTGCAGGCTAAAATCTGCGCGGCATAAGGCTCTTATGCCTCGCAGATTTTAGGCTGCATTCTTGCGGGGGCCGCTAGGCGGTGCTCCCATTTTGTATCAGTGTGTAGTATGCAAATTGCATACTACCACTGATTCACAAGCTTGCGCGGGCCCCGCGCAAGCCAGGTATGGAGTTTCCGTACGGCTACTTTTAGCGCAAGGCTGCCCCTTCTAATAGTAGGGGCAGCCAATGCTAAAGTATAGCCGGCCTTCCCGCGCCGTGAAATTTGAATTTCACGGCGTTTGCGTAAGTGAAACGTGAATGGCGCTGGACGCCATTCACGTTCACTTAGAAGCAAATGACGTCCTTGCGACGTCATTTGCTGCAATGCACGTCGGGAAAGTTTCCCGACGGAGCATGCGCTGTACGCTCGGCGCGGGAGCGCGCCTAATTTAAATGATTCCCGCCCCCGGCGGGATCATTTAACTTGCGCGCGCTTACGCCAGGCAAATTTGCCGGCGCGCCCTCGCAATTCACGGAGCTACTGCTCCGTGAATCGAGGGCAGCGCAAAATATTTGCGGGGGCGCAGGGCAAAATCGTTGCCCTGCTCCCCCGCAAATATCGCGGAATTCTACTTGAATCTGGGCCTTTGATGACTTCCATTAAATCATGTGCAATCAAAAATGCTGTATTTTTATTTTCCTTGCACGTGATGTAGTATTCTTTGCAAGGTGAAGCTTTACCTCATTTACTGAGTGCTGGAGCAACTGAACTTGCAGGGTGCAACTGCATTTTGCAAAGTGCACAGTCTATTTTCTTTTAGTAATTAGACTTAAACATCAAGTAGGTTGTGGCCAATGTAAAGACACACCGTATCCTGTGATATTACTTATCAGTTTGCACGAGGGAAACAGGGGAATTCAGTAACCAAGACTGCAATGTTTATCCTCATTACTCGACACAGTAAGTATCCTCACGGTTAACAGAGGATAGATTCAGAATTTGAGAAACTTAACATTAATAAGTCACTTACACCCGAGGGTCCTTAAGGAACTCAGTCAAGTGATTGCCAGACCATTGTTCCTAATTTTTATGAACGGTTTATTGACTGGAACAGTACCAGGTGATTGGAAGCCAATATAGTACTAGGGATGAGCCCGATGTTCGAGTCGAACGTAGGTTTAAGTCGAACATCGGGTGTTCGCCTGTACGCCGAATAGCGAACAATTTGGGGTGTTCGCGGCAAATTTGAAAGCCGCGGAACACCCTTTAAAGTCTATGGGAGAAATCAAAAGTGCTAATTTTAAAGGCTTATATGCATGGTATTGTCATAGAAGATACGACACCCCCTGTAACATCACACGTAAGGGAGGGGACAGGACAGCAGGAAAGTGTGAGGCTGAGAGGACTGTTTACCATATCCCGATGTGTACATCTTGCTACAAGCCTGTTATAGAGTGGTGCACTGTCGCACCTGCAATATGTAAGTACACCAGAAAGGGATCTCTCTTTTTATTTAAATAAATATTGTTAAAACGTTACTTGCACCATCCGGGTTGTTTTCTTATATATTCTATGATCTAGAGCTGCCTGCCAAGGAACCAGGAACCTAGTATTATTTATTAGAACCCAGGTGTGGTTCATAAGCGTGCACAGACCAAGCCTAGTTGCAAGGTCGCACTCTCTAAGGTGAGCGTCCATTACCATAGGGGAGCACCTGTGTGACTACACCTTGGCATGACTTTTGGATCACTCATTGGGCCGTGTGTTGTTGTATGAACTGTATTATACATCACCCTTGGATTGCTGCTACTGATTACATGCACTAAAGCACTGTGGAATTTTTCATTCATTTTTTATCCACACTGAAGCACCTTAGAATACTTTTATATGAACTTGTGTGTCATTTTTAAGGATTGGACTGTTTACCACTATTATTTATTATGCATGTTTATGCACTTATGCACCTTAGTGTAATGCGATTTATTTTTTTGATGCAATTTATATTTTTTTCATTTTATAGTTTTCATAAAAAGTGTTTGGGGACCTAAGTCCTGCCCCAGGGGACATGTATCAATGCAAAAAAAGTTTTAAAAACAGAATTTTTTTGGAAGCGGTGATTTTAATAATGCTCAAAGTGAAACAATAAAAATGAAATATTCCTTTAAATTTCATACCTTGGGGGTGTCTATAGTATGCCTGTAAAGTGGCGCATTTTTCCCATGTTTAGAACAGTCCCTGCCAGAAATAAATTTCGAAAGGAAAAACAGTCTTTTAAAACTATTCGCGGCTATAATGAATTGTGGGGTACTGCCAATAAAGATAAAAGTAATTGAAAAAAAAATTCACATAGGGGGCCTTGATTTTGGGGTCCCCTTTGTTAAAGGGGGCTTCCAGATTCTGATAAGCCTCCCGCCCGCAGACCCCCACAACCGCTGAGCAAGGGTTGTGGGGATAAGACCCTTGTTCCCATCAACATGAGGACATCCTCCCTATGTTGAGGGCATGTGGCCTGGTACGGTTAAATAGGGGGGCGCTCTCTCATCCCCCCCTCTTTTCTTGCGGCCTGCCAGGTTGTGTGCTCAGATAGGAGTCTGGTATGGATTTTTGGGGGGAACCCCAAGCCATTTTTATTTTATTTTTGCACAGGGTTCCCCTTAAGAACCATACCAGACCTGAAGGGCCTGGTAATGGGCTGGGGGGAACCCATTTTTTTTAATTACTTGTATCTGTATTGCCGGGAACCCAACAATTCATTATAGCCACAAGTAGTTTTAAATGACTTCTTATTTCCTTTAGAAATTTTATTTTGTGCAAGGACTGTTCTAAACACGGGAAAAATGCACCATTTTACAGGCATACTATAGACACCAACCAGGTACAAAATGTAACTGCTTAAGGACTGCCACATGAATGGCATGGCTGGGCAAATGGGCGATTATATACATTCCCTTTAATTTGCCATCCGTGTGGTTGCACGCGGGGCTCAATGTGGGCTGGTGTCCCGCGATCCGGTCACAGAGCTGAAGAATGGGGAGATGTTAGTGTAAACACAACATCTCCCCGTTCTTCCTAGTACATGTCACTGATCGTCTATTCCCTGTCATCGGGAACAGCGATCAGTGACATGTCATGGCAAGCCACGCCCCCTAACAGTTAGAAGCACTCCCTAGGTCACACTTAAACGCTTCAGCGCACCCTACAGGTTAACCCCTTAACTGCCAGTGTAATTTTTACAGTAATCAGTGCATTTTTATAGCACTGATCGCTGTAAAAATGACAATGGTCCCAAAATGGTATCAAAAGTGTCCGATGTGTCTGCCATAATGTCGCAGTCATGATAAAAATTGCTGATTGCTGCCATTACTAGTAAAAAAAATGCCATAAAACTAGGGATGAGCTTTGAGTTCGAGTCAAACTCATGTTCGACTCGAAGATTGCCTATTCGCCTGTTCGCCGATTAGCGAACATATTGGGGTGTTCGTGGCAAATTCGAAAAGTCTATGGGAGAAATCTAAAGTGCTAATTGTAAAGGCTAATATGCAAGTTATTGTCATAAAAAGTGTTTGGGGACCTGGGTCCTGCCCCAGGGGCCAGGGGACATGTATCAATGAAGAATAAAGTTTTAAAAATGTCAGTTTAATAATGCTTAAAGTGAAACAATAAAAGTGAAATATTCCTTTAAATTTCATACCTAGGGGGGTGTATAGTATGCCTGTAAAGTAGCGCTTGTTTCCCGTGCTTAGAACTGTCCCTGCACAAAGTGTAATTTCTGAAGGAAAAAAAGTAATTTAAAATCATTCGCGGCTATAATGAATTGTCAGCTCCCGGCAATACAGAGAAAAGTCATTCATAAAAAAAATTGCGTGAGGGTCCCCCCAAATTCAATTACCAGGCCCTTCAGGTCTGGTATGGATTATAAAGGGGAACTCCACCCCAAATTTAAAAAAAATGGCGTGGAGTTCCCCAGCTCCTGAACTGTACCAGGCCACAGGCCCTCAACATTGGGAGGATGCTTTGGGGGTCTGTGACCCCTCAAAGCACCATGTCCCCATGTTGATGGGGACAAGGGCCTCATCCCCACAACCCTTTCCCGGTGGCTGTGGGGGTCTGCAGGCGGGGGGCTTATCAGAATCTGGAAGACCCCTTTAACAAAGGGGACCTCCAGATCCCGGCCCCCCTATGTGAATTGGTAATGGGGTACATTGTAAAACAATTGTAAAAAAAATAAAAAAACACAGACACCGTTGGGAAAGTCCTTTATTGAAAATAAAAAATAAAAATTCTAGTGGTGGTAATCCACTCTTGGTCTCCGCTCTAACGCTGTCTGTATCCTGCGATGGGTGATCTCCTCTCCGGGGTCCAGCGATGAGAAGATCTCTTCATCCAGGTCCAGGATCCAGCGATGAGATGTCCATCCAGCGCATGCATCACCTGTCTCCACCAGAGACAGCCCGGGAATGATGCGGCTTCAGCCAGTGACAGCTCTTATGTAGGTGAGGGCGGGGCCACCCATCACGTGAATATCTTTTTTTATATATTTTTTTCAAAATTTATAGCGCAAAAAATAAAAACTGCAGAGGTGGTCAAATACCACCAAAAGAAAGCTCTATTTGTGGTAAAACAAGGATGTCAATTTTGTTTGGGAGCCACTTCGCACGATTGTGCAATTGTCAGTTAAATTGACGCAGTGCCGAATCGCAAAAAAGTGGCCTGGTCTTTGGTCAGCCTAATGGTCCGAGGCTTAAGTGGTTAGAGGAATATTTCACTTTTATTGTTTCACTTTAAGCATTATTAAAATCACTGCTCCCAAAAAACATCAGTTTTTAAAACTTTTTTTGCATTGATACACATCCCCTGGGGCAGGACCCAGGTCCCAATTTTTTTTTATGATAATACCATGCATATTAACCTTTAAAATCAGCACTTTTGATTTTTCAAGTTCGTGTCCCATAGACTTTAACGGTGTTTGTGTGTTCGAACAATTTTTTTTGCCTGTTCGCCTGTTCTGCTGCGAACCGAACCAGGGGGTGTTTGGCTCATCCCTATACTAATATTTAAAAAAGGGTGAAGATATAACCCTGGGAACTATAGACCAGTTAGCCTAACATCAATAGTTTGCAAGCTCTTGTAGGGGATGATAAGGGACTATATACAAGATTTTAGTAATAAAAACTGTATTATTAGCAGTAATTAGCATGGATTCATGAAGAATCGTTCTTGCCATACCAATCAATTAACCTTCTATGAGGAGATGAGCTGCCATCTAGATAAAGGAAGGCCTGGATTTCTGTACAAATTAAGGTCTGTCGGCATGGACCAAAGGGTGAGTACATGGATTGAAAACTGGCTATGGGGGCGAGTCCAGAGGGTGGTGATAAATTGGGAGTACTCGGAATGGTCTGGTGTAGAAAGCGGGGTCCCCCAGGGTTCTGTCCTGGGACCAATCCTATTTAATTTATTCATAAACCAACTGTAGGATGGGATAAACAGCTCAATCTCAGTATTTGCGGACAATACTAAGCTAAGCAGGGCAATAACTTCTACGAGGGATGTGGAAACCTTGCAAGAAGATCTAAGCAAATTAATGGGGTGGGCAACTACATGGCAAATGAGGTTTAATGTTGAAAAATGTTAAATAATGCATTTGGGTGTCAAAAATATGAATGCAATCTACTCACTAGGGGAAGAACCACTGGGGGAATCTAGGATGAAAAAGGACCTGGGGGTCCCAGCAGATGACAGGCTTGGCAATGGCATGCAATACCAGGCTGCTGCAAGCAAAGCCAACAGAATATTGGTATGCATTAAAAAGGGAATCCATTCCAGAGATAAATGATCATTCTTTCACTTTACAAGACTCCAGCAGCACCTAGAGTATGCCGCCCAGTTTTGGGCACCAGTCCTCAGGAGGGATGTGCTGGAGCTAGAGAGGGTCCAGAGAAGGACAACAAAGCTATGGGGAAAGACTGCAAGCACTGAACGTATTCTCTCAGGAGAAGAGACGCTTGAGAGGGAATATGATTTCAATGTACGAATACCATGCTGGTGACCCCACAATAGGGATAAAACTCTTCCACGCAAGAGAATATAAAAAGACACGCAGCCATTCACTAAAATTAGAAGAGACGCGGTTTAACTTTAAACTGCATAGAGAGTTCTTTATTTTTTAGAGCGGTAATGATGTGGAATTCTCTTCCACAAGCAGTGGTTTCAGCGGGGAGCATCAATAGTTTAAAAAACTATTAGATAGGCACATTAACGACCACAACATACTGGGATGTACCAGGTAATATAAACATAAAGCACACACAGGTTGGACTTGTGTCAGTGTTTTTCAACCTCACCAACTATGTAACTATTGTACAGGACACCGGGGGTGGGTCCTGGACGGGTGCTATACGGCACCACTGTTTGGACTATGGTCCATTTAAATAGAGGTAGAAGGTTCAGGGGGTCACCCAAAAGTGGGTGAAAAGTTCCAGGCAGGCGCTAATTCAGAGAGGACTGGCTTGCAGTCTTCTCTATCTTAATAAAGTAGTTTGGGGCCTGGAATTTTGGAGGCTCCAAAGTGTTATTTGGGTGGGATGGAGCCTCCACTCCTAAACCCTGGAAGCCAGCGCACAAGGGGTTAAAATCTCTCAGACAACCACCCATTAAAGCAGGAAGTGATGCTGGAGGGAGTGAGTGAGTTGGGAGAGTGCACCTGTGAGGACAAGATGGAAGTCTGCTAGCTGCTCAGAGAGGACTTTTGAGTAGTTTGGAAGTGAAGCTGTGTCTGCAGGGAAGGTCTGGAGGACTTCTTACTAAAAACGTATGTGCCTTTCTTTTGGTTGTTTTTCTGAAGAAAGACTTTTTTTCATTTATGCTGGAAACAAGCAGGACTTTTGTTGTGACGTTTTGGATGCTGAAGAAAAGCTTTATTTTGTTTTGTTTGGTCACCAATAAAGACCCTTTGCTTTACTGACACGGTTTTACGCACTTGTCTCGCGGAGCTTAAAGACCCCCAAAGTTCACAACTGGTGTCGAATGCGGGCAAAGTGCATTTGCAGGCGCAAAAACCGTTTAAAACTGACATTTAAAGAGACAGTATACTTATGGCATGTCTTGGGTGAAGTCTGCCCAGGCGTTACAAACAGCAGACAAAGGCATGGAGGAGGTCGTTAAGGCTTTGGCACAAGCCACTGTGACCCAGCAGCAAGCCACTGTGGCCCAACAGCAAGCGTCAGCAGAGTCAAACCGTCGCCATGAGGAAGCGATGGCTCAGCAGCAGCAGGCCCTGGCACAGGCTATAGCTGCGCAGCAGGAAAATACACGGCTGCTATCCGCCCAGTTTACGGCCCAGCAGGAGTCCACTCAAGCACAGGTGGCTGCCTTGCAGGAGGCCGTACAGCAGCTGGCTCAGGGACAAGTGCAAGCGGTCGTTGCCACTAGCAACCCAGTGTCTGTGAGGGCCAGCCATTTTTTGCAAAAACTAACGCCCAGCGATGACGTGGAAGCCTTTCTCACCACCTTTGAAAGGATAGCAGAGAGAGAGGGGTGGCCCCGGGACCAATGGGCTGGCATTATCTCCACTTTCCTCACTGGTGACCCGCAAAAAGCCTATTTTGACCTCCCAGCTGAGCACATCAGGGACTATGAGCGTCTAAAAACCGAGATCCTGGCCCGCCTGGGAGTGACCACAGCCGTCCGGGCTCAAAGGGTGCATCGCTGGCGGTACAAACCTGGCCAACCCCCCAGGTCCCAAATGCATGAACTAATTCAGTTGGTTAAAAAATGGCTGCAGCCAGAAAAGTTGTCAGGTCCACAAATGGTGGAACGAGTGGTGATGGACCGGTACCTACGGTCCCTACAAGATGACCTACAGCGCTGGGTAAGCCATAGAAACCCTACTAATGCTGACCAGCTGGTCGAGCTGGTTGAACGGTATACCGTGGTGGAGGACCTGCTTGGGCCTACCAAGCGTCGAGAACCCACGCCAAGGACACCCAGACCAGTCACCAACCTGAGGAGAGAAGCCTTGCCAGATGTTGGCGTCCGCAGGTTTACACCATCTGCCCTAGAACCACGGAGGTCGGTTCCTGTACCAAAGATGGGAGACATACAATGTTGGCGATGTCGGTCCTGGGGGCATACCCAGGCACAATGCCCACTGCAGGAGGAGCCTATGGAGTGCGGAACTGGTCGGAGAAGCTCCTTCTATGTGCGAAGTGTGTGTACCACTCATCTTGACCTGGCTGCAGGACGGTTTGAGTGCGAAGTGTGGGTGAACCACCTTCCTGCCAGGGCTCTACTGGACTCCGGAAGCATGGTCACACTCGTACATGCCAGGGTGCTTGGGAGGATAGGCCCAGTAACTAAGACTCTACGGGTAGTATGTATCCATGGGGACACCAAGGAGTACCCCTTGGTCCCGGTAACTGTGTCCTATGGCCATACCTCGGTTACCCAGGAGGTTGGGGTGGTAAAAAGCTTGATACATGACATCATAGTGGGGCGGGACTGTCCACTATTTTTGGAACTATGGGACCAGGTACAGACGGGTCTGCCAGGAGAACTGGGGACACTGAGCTTGGAAGGGACAGAGTCCGGGGGATCCGGGCCTGAAACCTCCACAACACACCCCTCTAATGTGGAAATACCTGTTGGTGATAATGACGTTGCAGAGAATCTTAGTTCTAATAATAGTGGTCCTGTGTCAGGTCTCAAAACCGAGTTGAACTCTGAGGGGGGGGGAGTCTCCCCATTACAAGTCATGCTGGGGGAGGATGACGAGGAGCTCTCCCCGATTGAGGAGGGTGAGGGGGAAACATCCCCAAGGCCAGTGCATCCAGACCTGGATGTACCCAGGGGTGCGTTTGGCACCGCCCAGTTACAGGATCCTACCTTAGTGAACGCTCGAGAGCAGGTTTCTGTCATTGATGGGGTTTCACAAATACCAGGTGCAGATCAGAGGTTTCCTCATTTTGCGTTGAAGGGGGGCCTAGTCTATCGTGTGGCTGAGAGCCGAGGGGAACCCATAGAGCAGTTGCTGGTCCCTCAACCGTATAGGCGGATGCTCCTTGATCTAGCCCACAACGACGCACTGGGAGGACACCTGGGGGCGGAGAAAACGGAGGCCAGGATAACCGATCGGTTTTACTGGCCAGGGGTGAAGGCTGAGGTTAAAAGATATTGTGAGTCTTGTCCTGTTTGCCAGATAACTGCCCCAGTGCCCCACTATAGAAACCCCCTAGTACCCTTGCCAATTATTGAGGTCCCATTTGAGCGGATCGCTATGGATCTTGTGGGACCCCTGGTAAAGTCGGCAAGGGGGTACCAATACATATTGGTCATCCTAGACTACGCCACTAGATACCCAGAAGCAGTCCCATTGAGAAAAACGTCCTCTAAGGCCATTGCCCGGGAGTTATTTCAAATGTTCTCACGTACTGGGTTCCCCAAGGAAATACTAACGGATCAGGGCACCCCTTTTATGTCAAAGGTGATAGCGGACTTGTGCAGGCTGTTTCAGATTAAGCAGTTGCGGACGTCTGTCTATCACCCGCAGACCAATGGCCTAGTTGAGAGGTTTAACAAAACTCTAAAGTCCATGTTAAAAAGAGTGGTCCAGAAAGACGGGAAAGATTGGGACATGTTACTCCCTGCCCTGTTGTTCGCTATCCGGGAGGTACCACAGGCATCCACGGGTTTCTCGCCATTTGAGCTAGTGTACGGACGAAGGCCCCGGGGGTTGCTTGATCTGGTAAAGGAAACGTGGGAAAGTGAGTCCTCCCCGCACAAAACCGTGGTAGAGCATATTTCTCAAATGCGAGAAAGGGTGGCTAAAGTGATGCCGATGGTGAGAGAGCACATGCAGAAGGCTCAGGATGCCCAAAGAAGGGTATATAATCGGTCGGCTAAAGTGAGACAGTTACAAGTAGGAGACAGGGTAGCTGTCCTAATACCCACAGTGGAGAGCAAGTTCTTGGCCAAGTGGCAAGGTCCATTTGAAGTAGTAGAGAAAGTGGGTGAGGTAAACTATAAGGTACACCAACCAGGAAAAAGAAAACCCTACCAGATTTATCACATAAATTTGTTGAAGCTCTGGAGAGACAGAGAACCGGTGTCCGCGGTGGTGGCGGTACAGTCAGGGGACCATGTAGGGATCGACCTGGTGCAGGTTGCGGCTACCCTAACTAGGCCCCAAACCCAGCAAGTAAAATAATTTCTGCAAAGGAATAGGGACATGTTTTCAGGGTTGCCAGGGCTCACCAACGTCATTGAGCATGACATTGTGACTGAGCCCAAGGTGAAAATCCGGCTTAAACCCTACCGTATCCCAGAAGCTCATAGAGTGTCAGTGTCTGGAGAGGTTAAAAGGATGCTCGAACTTGGGGTCATCGAAGAGTCGCAGAGCGAGTGGTCCAGTCCGATCGTGTTGGTGCCCAAACCCAATGGTACTCTCCGCTTCTGCAACGATTTTAGAAAACTCAACGAGGTCTCCAAGTTCGATGCATACCCCATGCCACGGGTAGATGAGCTGATTGAGAGATTGGGTCCTGCCAGGTACATCACCACGCTGGACCTCACAAAAGGTTACTGGCAGATTCCCCTGACCAAGGAGGCCAGAGAGAAAACAGCTTTCTCTACCCGGAAGGTCACTTCCAGTATAAAAGAATGCCGTTTGGTCTTCACTCCGCCCCCGCCACATTCCAAAGGGCCATGGACAAAACTTTACGTCCACACCTACGGTATGCCTCCGTTTACCTGGATGACATAGTCATTTTCAGCACGGACTGGGATTCCCATCTTCCCCGGGTACAGGCAGTGGTAGACTCCTTGAGAAGAGCGGGGTTCACCATCAATCCGGAGAAGTGTGCGGTTGGGGTGGAGGAAGCCAAGTACCTAGGATACATTGTAGGTAGAGGGTTAGTGAAGCCCCAAATGAGCAAGGTAGAGGCCATACAGGGCTGGCCCCGCCCCCTAACAAAGAAACAGGTCAGAGCGTTTTTAGGCCTAGTTGGGTACTATAGGAGGTTTGTCCCCAACTTCGCCACCATTGCGGCACCGCTAACTGACCTCACCAAAGGCCGAAAGTCGGTCATGATTAAATGGAATGCCGAGGCTGAAAAATCTTTTCAAATGCTTAAGACCGCACTCTGCCAGGATCCGGTGCTTGTGGCGCCAGATTTTTCTAAGGATTCTATAGTGCAGACAGATGCCTCAAGTGAAGGGCTAGGAGCAGTTCTGTCTCAAGAAATCAACGGAGAGGAGCATCCAATAGTTTTTCCTAGTAGGAAACTGACGCCAGCTGAGAAAAACTATGCGGTGGTGGAGCGCGAATGTCTTGCCATCAAGTGGGCTTTGGACTCCCTACGTTATTTTCTCCTAGGTAGGAAGTTTCGCCTTATATCAGACCATGCTCCTCTTACGTGGATGAGACAGAACAAACACACCAATGCCAGGGTAACAAGGTGGTTTCTGTCTCTGCAGGAGTTCAATTTCATGGTAGAGCACAGACCCGGGAGACAGCATCAGAATGCCGATGCCCTCTCCCGAGTCCATTGTATGGTGTCTACTGTTGCCTCCAACACCTCTGCGTTGAGGCAGAGGGGGGGGATATGTACAGGACACCGGGGGTGGGTCCTGGACGGGTGCTATACGGCACCACTGTTTGGACTATGGTCCATTTAAATAGAGGTAGAAGGTTCAGGGGGTCACCCAAAAGTGGGTGAAAAGTTCCAGGCAGGCGCTAATTCAGAGAGGACTGGCTTGCAGTCTTCTCTATCTTAATAAAGTAGTTTGGGGCCTGGAATTTTGGAGGCTCCAAAGTGTTATTTGGGTGGGATGGAGCCTCCACTCCTAAACCCTGGAAGCCAGCGCACAAGGGGTTAAAATCTCTCAGACAACCACCCATTAAAGCAGGAAGTGATGCTGGAGGGAGTGAGTGAGTTGGGAGAGTGCACCTGTGAGGACAAGATGGAAGTCTGCTAGCTGCTCAGAGAGGACTTTTGAGTAGTTTGGAAGTGAAGCTGTGTCTGCAGGGAAGGTCTGGAGGACTTCTTACTAAAAACGTATGTGCCTTTCTTTTGGTTGTTTTTCTGAAGAAAGACTTTTTTTCATTTATGCTGGAAACAAGCAGGACTTTTGTTGTGACGTTTTGGATGCTGAAGAAAAGCTTTATTTTGTTTTGTTTGGTCACCAATAAAGACCCTTTGCTTTACTGACACGGTTTTACGCACTTGTCTCGCGGAGCTTAAAGACCCCCAAAGTTCACACTATGTAACCCCACCCTCTTCAACTGCACAAACACATAATTTTTCACACATATTATTTGTTTTTTTAAGTGAGTAACTGAACAGTTGAAGCTGTGTCAAAAAAAGGAAAGCAGAGGGCAAATGGCTAATCACCAGCATTATATGTACTTTATACGATAAGGCCACACCAGAACACCTAAACCAGATTAGGCTGAATACATAAAGCTTCCCATCATTTGCCTAGAGGAAAACAAGAAACAACTCACTTAGGCTGCATTCTCAACCCTCTGAAGTTCAATATTATAGTTTAAAGTGGTATTAAACCCAAATCTAAACATGCAATAGTTTGCATCTTGCCAATCATTAGATGTGGTGGCTATATTTGTTTTCTTTTTCAGACTTTTTCTCTATATTTTTGCATGGTGATCTAGCCAGTAACACACCTCTTATATTAGAGACTGGATGAAGGAGCACAGAGGCTCCAATGGTCAGCAGCAATGTTAGTCTGAGGGGGAGTTATATGTGCTAGCAGACCTATGCCGCATATACACGATCATATTTTCCGTCAGAAAAACCTTGGATGTTTTTTACGATGGAATTCCACTCAAGCTTGGCTTGCATACACACGGTCACACAAAAGTTCTCTGAACTTTCCTCCGTGAAGAACGGGGTGACGTACAACACAACAACGAGCCGAGAAAATTAAGTTCAATGCCTCCGAGCATGCGTCAAATTGTTTCCATGCATGCGTCTGGAATTTTGCGCGTCGGAATTGCTACGGACGATCGTGTTATTGATGTTTTAGTGAAGAATCCAATAAGGAACGCTAATGTAGTTGATGACTATTGTTGATTTCCTGGAGCAATATCAGGCTTGGATGCTTATTGCAGAATATTTTTGTTTCTTAAAATATCCTGCATTATTGTTGACCTGTTTCACAAGAAAATCTGTGAATCTGTTGTATATTACTTTCAATCTGTACTGTCATCTCATATTCTGGATTTTATGAAAACATTAACAACAGCCAAAACTCTGTGTTATGTTGGTCAAATGCTACATGTTTTTTTACTAGTAGGTCAAACACTAATATGAACAGAACACAGGAGGGGGTGCCAGAATAAGTGCAGCAATTAGATTACCTGGGTTTATTAAAAACACAACAAATTGGTACCTCACATTTTTGTGGATATAAATAAGCATGTAAAGAAACTACAAGGCAAGGCATGCAAATTCTCCATGGATGATGTGTTAGTATTTTATTCAGATGGTAAAGCGGCAAAAGCCCGGAACTGACGTCAGTGGGGTAGCGTGCTGCCGTGGCTAGTGGGCGGTAATGTGTTTCGAAACTTCTGTTTCTTCTTCAGAACTGGGGATACCATCATGGCTGACTACTTCCTGACAGTTGTAATAAATAGAGCTGTGCTACTCCCAAACATATACTCCCAAACATATATTTGGTAAAGGGGTCTTCCAGATTCTGATAAGCCCCCCGCCCGCAGACCCCCACAACCACCGGGCAAGGGTTCTGGGGATGAGGCCCTTGTCCCCATCAACATGGGGACATCCTCCCCATGTTGAGGGCATGTGGCCTGGTACGGTTTAGGAGAGGGGGGCCGCACTCTGTCCCCCCTCTTTTCTGCGGCCGGCCAGGTTAACATGCTCGGATAAGGGGTCTGGTGTGAATTTTTGGGGGAACTCCACGCCATTTTTTTTAAAATTTGGGGTGGAGTTCCCCTTAAAATCCACAGCAGACCTGAAGGGTCTGGAATGGATATTTGGGGGGAACCCCACGTAATTTTTTTTTAAATTGACGGCGGGGTTCCCCTTAATAACCATTCCAGACCTGAAGGGCCTGGTAATGGAATTTGGGGGGACCCCCATGCTATTTTTTTTTTTTTATGAATGAATTCTCTCTGAATTGCCAGAGCCGACAATTCATTATAGCGGCAAGTCTGGTTTTAAAATACTTTTTTTCCTTTCAGAAATGACACTTTGTGCAGGGACAGTTCTAAGTACTTGAAACATGCGCTATTTCACATGCTAACTTTACACCCCCCCCCCCCCAGGTACGAAATTTAAAGTAATATTTCACTTTTATTGTTTCACTTTTAGCATTATTAAATTTACTGCTCCCGAAAAAACGGCCATTTAAAAAAAAATTGCATTGATACATGTCCCCTGGAGCAGGACCCAGGTCCCCAAACACTTTTTAGGACAATAACTTGCATATTAGCCTTTAAAATTAGCACTTTAGATTTCAAATGTTCGAGTCCCATAGACTTTAACAGGGTTCTAAAGTTCACACGAACATTTGGTGTGTTCGCAAATTCTGGTGTGAACCGAACAGGGGGGTGTTCGGCTCATCCCTACTCCATACATCAAATAAGTCATTATAGGTTATGAATTTGTTCAGTAAGGATTTATGTCTCTTATTACTCGCTGTTGAATCCATTTTGTAGTCTGGGACAAGGTTAAAGTCTCTACATATAAGCAGGTGGACCTGTTGGAGTTTTTTTTTTTGCTATGTTTAGAGTTCTTTTAAAGAAGGACATTTGACGTTGATTCGGTACATCGAGGGAGACCAAGGTGTACTGAGTGTTATTTATCGTGCAGAGCAAGATAATGTAGCGACCCTCAGGATCATTAATGCACTTTTGAAGTTGGAAGGAGAAAGTATTTCGTATGGCAATTAACTCTCCCCTTTGTTTCCGTGCGTAACATGACTTAAAAATATGGGGAAACAGTTTATGTTTGCACAGAGGAGACAAGTCCTGGGCGAAATGCATTTCTTGTATGCAAAGCACATCGCTATTTAGTGATAAAGCTGTTTTCCACATGGAAAAGCATTAAGCCGGGTGGTTCAGGACTTTCGCATTCAGGGAAAGTATAGTGAAGGACATGTTGGTGTATAGCGGTGTCTTTTCTGGAAGAAATTTACTTACGGTTGTAAGGAGTTGTGCAAAGGTTCCTCAGGAAGGTGCTGTTCTCCACGGTGGGATTCTTCTCTTGGAGGCTCCGAGTGTGGCAGAGAAGATGTGAGAACGTCAAGGTCTCTATTGTACAATGAATGGCACGTGAAGTTCTGATGCTTAAAGTTCAACAGACAACAAAGAGAAAAGTAAAATAGAACAAATAAACAAACAGGTCAGCAAAATGCACCTTTAGCAAGGTGCTGACTAAACTTGGGGAAAAGTTTAAACACTGTACTTAGTTGAGCGGAAAGCCAGACTGGACTTCGTGTTGTAGCATATTGTGTAAAGGGCAAGGTCACTCATTTGAATCTTGATTTGTGGTTCCCACGGTGGTTTCCCTGTTGGGATGAGTTGGACTTTCCTGTGGCATCAGGCATATTATGTGGAAGTTCCAGGATTATGCCTCATGAATGCAGGAGCTTCATTCCCCCTTCAATTGTCGATATATTGTGAGGTACTCCATTGTGCTTGACCAAGATAGTGGCTTGGTGAGGGCTTTCGTCAAAGTTTTCAGTTGCCTTCTCATTTGTAGTGTAAATTGTGAGAGATCAGCAAATAGTTGGATATCTGCATATGGAGCTGGCATTGTGGTAAGTGCCCGTGCTCTGCACGGGATTTGCTCCTTGGCCTGGTAGAAGTAGATCCGCAGGAGTACATCTCTGGGGATAGTTTTTTCTAAGTGGTAGGGTTTGGGGATCCTGTGTATACGGTCAATAGTAAGCTCAATAGGGGACAGTTCAGGTAGCAGCATGGAAAACAGAGTATAGCATAGTTGTGGTGTTTTTTTGCGGGAGGGATGGACCCAGGTATGTAAAAAAGAAAAAAATCACGCCAACTTAAATAACAGTCAAGTCCTTTGTAAATAAAACATAGGTGATGATAAGAGAATGTCCAAAAAGATGAATCCTAGAACAAACAACACCCAGTGCATTAATGATTATGTGAGCCGCCACCACATGGACTGAGGCTTACCGGAGGGTGATTAAATTACAGCGTTACTTAAAATCCACAGTGGGACAATCCAGAGTATGGGATCACAGCACAGGATGGATCAAAGGATGTCACACAGACCACAGCTGATACGAAATCCACGGCGGGATATAACCAGACTTTAACATGGGATACTCCTCCTTAGCCGTATCATGCAGCCCAATGATATATAACATGTAGGGAAGGAGACCTCAACATGGTATAGTATGTACAAACTCGTTTATTTAAAAATATAAAATGCTACTTACACAAAGGTAGTGCAATCGAGCAATAAAAACAAATGCCGGCCGGCATGTAACAGGAGCCCTTCCTCCTCGTGTAAACGCGGTGACATCACTGCACGCCTTACACGAGAAGGAAGGGCTCAGGTATGCCACGTATTTTAATGTTATTATGGCGAGAGTGGCCCTCGAGGTCCGCCAGCTTCGCCCCCAATCATTATATTCTTGTAAACTTTACACATATATAGATAAATATTGTTTGTTTTTTTCAACACATATGGTTATAGTAAACCTTTTTTTTTTATAGTTGATTTGACAAATAAAGCACATCTCATACATGCTGACAATAACTGCACCTCCATCTGAATATATTAAAACTCTAACCTTGATTTATCAACTCCTGTCATTGAATCTTAAGAGGAGCAATCTCTCACAACACAATACAGATTTATTAGTATAAACAAACTGTTAGCGTAACAAATAAATTCACAGAGTAGTTTTAAGCCTTGTACACACGATCGGATATCTGATGGAATCTAATCCGATGGATTTTTTCATCGGATATCTGATGAAGCTGACTTTCATCAGTCTTGCCTACACACCATCAGTCAAAAATCTGACCGTGCCAAAACGCGGTGACGTAAAACACTACGACGTGCCGAAAAAAAATGAAGTTCAATGCTTCCAAGCATGCGTCGACTTGATTCTTCTGAGCATGCATAGATTTTTCTCCGACTGAGTTCCACACAGACAATTGGATTTTTCTGTCGTTTTTTTTATCCATAGGAAAAATTTAAAACATGTTCTATTTTTTTTCACTGATGGAAAACAAACCGATGGGGCCCACACACGATCGTTTGGTCCGATGAAAACAGTCCATCGGTCTGTTTTCATCGGACAAACCAATCATGTGTACAGGGCGTGTACAGAGTGTGTTATCTTTTATCCACCATATCAAAATGATAAAAGTATTAATTTCATGTGTTCTTGCTCCTTGCATCTGCTATACATAATAAATGATTTTAGATTAAGTATTCCTTATATGATACATATGAACACACACATCATTGAAAGCAAAGTGTGCAGAATGGCTTAAAGTGGTTGTAACGGCAGAAGGTTTATCTAACTACATTCTATGCATTAAGATAAAACACCTTCTGTGTGCAGAAGCCCCCCTCAGCCCCCCTAATACTTACTTGAGCGCATCTCTACCCAGCAATGTTATACAAGAGACTCGGCCACCCAGGACTGAGATGACAGTAAAGCGCAATTGGTTCCCACTGCTGTAATTTAAAGTCAGTGAGCCAATGAGGAGAGAAAAATGGGGAGGGGGGGGCTGGGCCATGGCTCTGTGTCTGAATGGACACAGGGAGGTGGCTCAGGCTCAGTGCCCCCAATGCAAGCTACTTGTTGTAGGGGTATTCGGCAAGAGGGAGGGGCCAGGAGCACCAAAGGGCAAAACCATTACACAGAGCAGGTAAGTATGACGTTTTGTTATTTTTAACAAAAAAAAACAGAGGCCCGGATTCAGATAGAATTGTCTATCTATCTGCGGGCGTAACGTATCGCAGATACATTACGCCACCGTAAATTATGGCGCAAGTTCCATATTTAGAAAGGACTTATGCCCTTAATTACGGCGGCGTAACGTATGTGTGTCGGCGTAAGCCCGCCTAATTTAAATGTGGATGATGTGGGCGTGTTTTATTTAAATGAACGGTGACCCAGCGTATTTGACGTTTTTTTACGAACGGCGCATTCAACGGCGCAAATCGTCAATGCTTTAGACGTGAACGTAACTTACGTACAGCCCTATTTGCAAACGACTTACGCAAACGACGTAAAAGAGGCCCAACATGCAGGGAGCACCATCAGGCGTTCTGGAGCACCCAGACCAGTTCTGACATTTCTCTCCTACATGTAAAAATCATCATTTATTTGCTAGAAAATTACATAGAACCCCAAAACATTATATATGCTTTTTTAGCAAAGACCCTAGAGAATACAATGGCGGTCGTTGCAACTTTTTATCGTGCATGGTATTTGCACAGCAATTTTTCGAACGCATTTTTTTGGGAAATAAAACAGTTTTGTGCTTTTTAAAAAAAAAAAAACATTAAAGTTAGCCCAATGTTTTTGCATAATATGAAAGATGAAGTTACGCCGAGTAAATAGATACCCAACATGTCACCCTTCATAATTGCACACGCTTGTGGAATGGCGCCAAACTTCGCTACTTAAAAATCCCCATAGTCGACGTTTTAAATGTTTTTACTGGTTACATGTTTTTAGTTACAGAGGAGGTCTGGGGCCAAAATGATTGCTCTAACGTTCGCAGCGATACCCCACATGTGTGGTTTGAACACCGTTTTCATATGTGGGCGGGACTTGCGTGCACATTCGCTTCTGTATACGAGCACGCGGGAACAGGGGCGCTTTAAATATTTATTTTTTATTTTTATTGTTCATTTTACTTTATTTATTTTAGTTTGACACGTTTTTCCCCAAAAATAAATGTTTTGATCACTTTTATTCGCGCGGGGGTATTGCAGAGTATCGCGCGGGGGTATTGCAGAGTATCGCGCAAGGGGTACTGCAGAGTATTGCGCGGGGGTATTGCAGAGTATTGCGCGGGGGTATTGCAGAGTATTGCGCGGGGGTATTGCAGAGTATTGCGCGGGGGTTTTGCAGAGTATTGCGCGGGGGTTTTGCAGAGTATTGCGCGGGGGTTTTGCAGAGTATTGCGCGGGGGTTTGCAGAGTATTGCGCGGGGGTTTTGCAGAGTATTGCGCAGGGTTTGCAGAGTATTGCGCGTGGTTTTGCAGAGTATTGCGCGGGGGTTTTGCAGAGTATTGCGCGGGGGTTTTGCAGAGTATTGCGCAGGGGTTTTGCAGAGTATTGCACGGGGGGTATTGCAGATTATTGCGCAGGGGGTATTGCAGAGTAATTGCGCAGGGAAGGCAGAGCATTGCAGAGTATTGCGCAGGGAAGGCAGAGTATTGCAGGGGTTAATGCAGGGATGGCTGAGCAGGGATGGATGGATCTGTGACTGCAATAGTCACAGATCCATCCCACACTGCTGCTGCCATCCGCGCTCTCCTCTCACACTGTACCGATCGGTACAGCGAGAGGAGGGAGGAACCAGCGTCATCAAATGACGCCGGTTTGTTTACCTGTGATCGCGCCGTCATTGGACGGCGCGATCACATGGTAAAAGACCGCTGTTGTCGGTCAGTTACCGAGATCTGTGTAGCGCCGGGTCTCATAGACCCGGCGCGCACAGAATTTTCAGTGTGCGCGCCCGAGGCGGCGCGCATTACTGCTTCTGCTGGGCGCCGTTAAATAACGGCGACCCCCAGTTAAGCAACCACCTTGCCGCCGTTATATGACGGCGGCTGGTGGTTAAGTGGTTAAGATTATGTAAACTGTACTTTTGGCTTGTGTTGCATTAGATCTTTAACTGTTCTGTGACAACATTATCTTAAGAAATAATAGATACAATTTAGGATTACTGTGCTATTGTGTAAATGTAAAATGTGTACTTAGTTTTCTCTGAACCAGACTTGAACTGACCGTCTGCCAACTATTGCTTACAATTCCATGAGAGAATAAATATTACAATTCCATATTAGGGAAGATAAGTTTCTTTAGCTGGTATTGATTAAGTTTCATAAGGTTTACAGTTCTAACTAAACAAAACAATTTTCATATTTTATTTTATAGAGGGCCCTCTCTTTGTACTGTTTTGTATATATCCCTCTGTACTTGCACACCTTTGCATTTTTACTAGCTTAACCACTTCCATACCAGGCATTTACCCCCCTTCCTGCCCAAGCCAATTTTCAGCTTTTAGCACTGTCGCTCTTTAAATGACAATTGCGCTGCAATGCTACACTGTACGTAAATAAAAATGTCATCATTTTGTTCTCACAAATAGAGCTTTCTTTTGGTGGTATTTAACAACCCTGCGTTTTTTATTTTTTGCTAAACAAATGAAAAAAGACCTAAAATGTTGAAAAAAATATATAAATCAACGGGAAAAACAAGCCACAAAATCTTCACTCCCACTATGCTAGATGTGAATGGGGCTTGAAAGAGAAATGTATGGATTAAAAACAAAAACAATGAGGCTCCATTCACATCTGTGTGTTTCCTTGCATTTCAAAAATGCTCTGAATCAAAAATTACAGTGAAAACGCACCAAGCTCTGCTCTAAAAAAAGTTCTGAAGCTTCTTTGGGGCGATTGTTGCATGTAGGGCAGCACATTCAGGTGGATGGGCTGCCCTATGTGTGATGAGTAGGGATGAGCTGAACACCCCTGGTTGGGTTCACAGCAGAACATGCGAACAGGCAAAAAATGTGTTCGAACACGCAAACACCGTTAAAGTCTATGGGACACGAACATGAAAAATGAAAAGTGCTAATTTTAAAGGCTAATATGCAAGTTATTGTCATAAAAAGTGTTTGGGGACCCGGGTCCTGCCCCAGGAAACAATAAAAGTGAAATATTCCTTTAAATTTAGTACCTGGGGGCTGTCTATAGCATGCCTGTAAAGTAGCGCATGTTTCCCGTGCTTAGAAAAGTCCCTGCACAAAATGACATTTCTAAAGGAAAAAAAGTCATTTAAAACTGATTGCGGCTATAATGAATTGTCAGGTGCCAGCAATACAGATAAAAGTCATTGAAAAAAAACAGCATGGGTTCCCCCCCTTAGTCCATTACCAGGCCCTTTGGGTCTGGTATGAATATTAAGGGGAAACCTAAACCAAAATAAAAAAAAAAAAGCATGGAGGTCCCCCCCAAATTCCATATCAGGCCCTTTAGGTTTGGTATGGATATTAAGGGGAACACTGCGCCATTTAAAAAAAATGGTGTGGGTTCCCCCCAAAAATCCACACCAGACCCTTCAGGTCTGGTATGGATTTTAAGGGGAACCCCGCACCAAAATAAAAAAAATGGCATTGGGGGGCTTATCATAATCTGGAAGCCCCCTTTAACAAATTGGACCCCCAGATCCTGGCCCCCCTATGTGAATTGGTAACAGGGTACATTATACCCCTACCATTTCACAAAAAAAGTTATCAAAATGTTAAAAAACCCAGGAGACAGTTTTAGACAATTCCTTTATTAAAAAGAAAAAAAGAAAAAGGTTCCAACGATGTAATCCACTCTCAAGTGATACGGAAGAAAAAAAATTGCTGCTAGAACGATACTGCCTAATAGGAGGCGCCCGTGCAAATGGCGCTCTGCCTGGTTGACAGCTCTTTTATAGATGAGGGTGGGGCCACATGTCACGTGCGCGAGCGACCCCGCCCCCTCTCTGACACAAGGAGAAAGCCCGGGTGTTACCGAATGATGTGTACGGGTGACAGGTTTTACTAACACGAGGATCAGCAAAAGCTGCCCAAAGGGTGGCGCCATTTGAATGGAACTTCCCCTTTATAGTCCCGTCATACGTGTTGTACGTCACCGCGCTTTGGTCGGGCCAGACTTGCCATGATCGTCTGTTTGCAAGGCAGGCTGGAGAGGAATCACGTTGGGAAAAACAACGTTTTTTTTTCCTGACAGAAAACCGTGTGCACGAAGGCATTAGAAATAACTCACCTAACTCTGCCCAAACAAGATTCTAGTATACAAACCCAGGGTATGATAAAGTTTGAAACACAAAATCATAAATTATAATATAATAAATAACTATAAACCAAAATCCCTAATCCTAATCCAATCCTAGTCCTAATCCCACTCCCACTAGTCCCAAATCCCTAACCCTAACCTTAATCCCAATGGCACTAGTCCCAAATCCCTAAACCTCATCCCACTCTCACTAGTACAAAATCCCTAACCATAACCCTAATCTCACTCCCTATAGTCCTAAATCCCTAACCCTAACCCTAATCCCACTCCCACTAGTCCCAAATCCCTAAACCTAACCCTAATGCAACTCCCACTAGTCCCAAATCTCTAACCCCAACCCTAATCCTGCTCCCACTAGACCCAAATCCATAACCCTAATCCTGCTCCCACTAGTCCCAAATCCTTAACCCTAATACCACTCCCACTAGTCCCAAATCTCTAACCCTAACCCTAATACCGCTCCCACTAGTCCCAAATCCTTAACCCTAATCCTGTTCCACTAGTCCCAAATCCCTAACCCTAATCCCACTAGTCCCTAATCTCTGACCGCTCCCACCAGTCCCCACTTCCTATAGTTCCAAATCCCTAACCCTAATCCTGCTCCCACTAGTCTTAGAACCCCAATACAGTTCTTCTGTAATCTATTTTGACAGTTTTTTTGTTCCATGTGACCAGGTTTACATGTTTCCTTCTCTTTTAGACTAATCTCATTTGGTAAGGCACACTTTGCCATGGGTTAGCAGGTGCCTTTAGGTTTAATGCTAGTTGTTCTTGGAATATCATTTTTTTGGAGGGTTCCCACTGCTCATGCCCTTCTTTTTTGCTTTGGAGTAATAACAGTCTTACCCTGATGTTGTTGTATCTCCTACAGGTACTGATTGGTTGAGGGAGGGTGGGAGTGGAGAGAATCGGAGCAGAGAAGATTGACGTGTAAGGGACGTTCCATTTTGGAGAATCGTGCAGCATCTTATGAATTTTTTGTCCCCGATCACTGTACGTTCTTTTGGGCACATTGGAAGGGAGTTTTTACGTCAGCACGCCAGTAGACGCAACGAGAGTTGGAACGCACGAGGAAGCCCAGAAACGGGGTCACATGGAGCATTCGGTCTATAGTGATAATTGTTTAGAAGGTTATTTAAAGCGCAGTGGGGTGGGGGTGTGAGTGTATGCCCCAGTGGAAATCTAAGAAAATGAAACGCGTAGGTTACTTACGCTGGCTCCAGCCACCCAATTCTGCGCTGCTGTTATCTCTTTTTTGGTGCAGTGGGGCAGATCAACAGGTGCCATGTCATTTGTTACTTAGGTGCTGGCAGTGGCACCATCTGCAGTATGGAAACAGATGACATTGATCCAGGGTGAGGATTGTTAGGAGGATGAAAGTTCTTCTTTGCTCTAGATCTGCTCCATCTCCCACCCTCTACCATGATACTGCAGCTGCCATAATGAGGGGATTCTGATGTGAAGTGGAGAACTCTAATGTAATGGGGGCCCTAATGTGAAAGGGGGTGTCTAATGTGAAACAGGTTTTTGAAGGGGGAACATCGTCACCCAGCGCCAATGTCCACGTCCTTCAACCCAATAAATACAGTTTGGGAATGGGTTGCCTCATTTTGCATACCTTTAAAGGGTGCCATGACTGAAAATGGTTGAGAAACACTGGCTATACGATTTTTACTGCAGCCACATAGAACTAGCATTCCCTGAGCACTCCTGCACCACCTCTGCACTACCCAGAAGTAATGTAAGGCGTTGCTTCTGGTTTTTGAGTTGTGGTACAGAAAAGCACTATGTGAACAGGGAATTCTAATTCCCTGAATCTCTACTACCCTGTATGAGAGACAGTCGTTGCCTCACACAGTCAGTGCCAGTGGGGAGAACTGGAGAGACAAAAAACAGGGAGAGAGTTGGAGAGGGTAAAACAAAGGTGTGCCCCCAGTGTGGCAGGTACATAGCCCCAGCAGTGATAACAGATGAATACTCAGGAATTAATGCATTGGGGATAGGGATGAGCTTATGTTCGACTCAAACATTGCCTGTTCGCCTCTTCGGCGAACAGCGAACAATTTGGGGTGTTCGCGGCAAATTCGAAAAGCCGTGGAACACCCTTTAAAAGTCTATGGGAGAAATCTAAAGTGCTGATTTTAAAGGCTTATATGCAAGTTATTGTCATACAAAGTGTTTGGGGACCTGGGTCCTGCCCCAGGGGACATGTATCAATGCAAAAAAAGTTTTAAAAACAAACGTTTTTTTCTGGAGCAGTGATTTTAATAATGCTTAAAGTGAAACAATTAAAGTCTAATATTCCTTTAAATTTCATACCTGGGGAGGGGGGTGTATAGTATGCCTGTAAAGAAGCGCTTGTTTCCCGTGCTTAGAACTGTCCTTGCACAAAGTGTAATTTCTGAAGGAAAAAAAGTTATTTAAAACCACTCGCGGAATACTCTATTAGGTTTATACACATGCCAGAGGAACTAATGAAGGGAATTATAATTATTTAAAGATATCTCCTAACTTATTGATTTGCATTTGACCCTGCTGACAGTTAAGATAACTCTGCTTTCCATTCTATAGTCACTAAAAAATAATGACAGTGTTCTCCCAACAGGAATGGCTGCCCACAAGCCCCCCACCAATAGCTCCATGGGAGGGATTCCCCCTATTCCCCCATCACCACTGACTGTGTTTATGGGGGAATCAAATGATTTTCTTTTCCTGCAATATGTGGTTGCAGGTAAGAAAATTACATAATTTTTGCCCTCTTTACTTTCCTTGGCCACCCCTTTCATTTTTTGGATCTTAATCTTTTCATCCATTGAAGCTAAGCAACACACATGGGCATTGTCTAATGCAGTCTGCATGCTATGCAGACATTCTAGGAATGTCCAATCTTTCAAGCTGACATCCACCCATCAAGATATTTTGATATTTGCATAGCTCATTCAAAGATCTATTACTTGCAGCTGGACTCTTGAGAGAAGTACTGTAATGACAGGAGCATGCTGATGTTTTTAGGTAAAACCCTGCTCATCCCACCAGCCATGATCTGCTCATTTGCATAGCAAAGTAGAGAAACCCAAAGATGATATCAGTAAGTCTAAAATAAGGCATGTAATAAAAATTTAAACATTTTTCCATATTGATGGGAGGGTGTAACAGGGAAAGCCAGATATAAGATGAGATTTAATTAACTGTGTTGCCATGTTGTAAAATACAACTAACATACTAAAATGAGTCTTCTATAGACTATAAAGACCTTATTTATCTTATCACAACAATTACATGGAATAGTGTAGGTACTGTGCTACACAATAAAAATAAGCTTTTGAATTTAAACCTAGTAATTTATTAAAAGCAAGGATTGTATGACAACCATAGCAAAACTGAGTGCTGTAGTGTAATCCTGCTGTTTCCTGTAAATCTCATATATATAGAGTATGGATAGTGCTTACAGTTCAAAATTCCTTTTCTTGCTTAAGAGGAAAGGCTGAATTTGCCCACTGGGAATTCTTCCCATTTCAAATGCACATGATGTAAGCCTGGCTGAAATCAAAAGATACCTCCCAGACAATCTGCATTTACCACTCGGCGCCTTTAGTAAATGGCTAGTCCTTTCTATTGTGCTACTATTTGAAGGTGTAATTACTTTTCAAAGCAACAGAAATCATTTCAAAGCTTCCTAGCAACTCTGCTATCTCTACTGGGACACCCGAGAAATTATTGAATTAAGCATCTTGATCCTCTGGTCTGTTAACAGTAGACTTTCAAGCAGAAAGATGTACACAATATCCTAATTTTACTGTGTTGCTTTAAACTACCGCATTTATGCAAGAATTAGACTTTTGTTTAATGAAATCCAAAAAAAGATAAAGATAAAGGATTAGGAACTAATACATTCTCATTATACGTCTTGATTCTTTCATAATCACAAAGCTTAAATTAATGGATTATGCCTAATAATATCTTTATTTATGAATATATTATAATCATGTTTTCATTAACACACTATGTGGAAACATTAATTATTAAACCTAAAGAGTATGTAAACCCAGACAATTTAGCCAGATTCAGGCACGGCGGCGCATCTTTCTGGCGGCGTAGCGTATCGTATTTACGCTACGCTGCCGTAAGTGAGAGAGGCAAGTGCTGTATTCACAAAGCACATGCCTCCTAAGTTACGGCGGCGTATCGTGAATGGGCCGGCATAAGCGCGCCTAATTCAAATGAGGATGAGGGGGGGCATGTTTTATGTAAATGACTCGTGACCCGACGTGATTGACGTTTTTTACGAACGGCGCATGCGCCGTCCGTGGACATTTCCCAGTGTGCATTGCTCCAAAGTACGCCGCAAGGACGTATTGGTTTCGTCGTGAGCGTAAATTACGTCCAGCCCCATTCACGGACGACTTACGCAAACAACGTAAATTTTTCAAATTTCGACGTGGGAACGACGGCCATACTTAACATTAACTAGGCCAACTATTTGTTCAACTAACTTTACGCCGGGAATCGTCTTACGTAAACGGCGTATCTTTACTGCGACGGGCAAGCGTCTGTTCATGAATCAGCGTATCTAGTCATTTGCATATTCTACGCCAAACTCAACGGAAGCGCCACCTAGCGGCCAGTGGAAATATTGCACCCTAAGATATGACAGCGCAGGCCGTCATATCTTAGCTTAGTTATTATCTTTAGGCTAAAAGTCAATTAATTCCTTTGTTTGGAGATAAAGACAGTAGGCTAGAATGGGTCGTTTTAAAGCAAAAACAAACAAACAAAAAAAAAATGGCAAAGCTTACAGGCCCAGATTCTCAAAGAAGTTACGCCGGCGTATCTCGAGATGCGCGGCGTAAGTGTAAATATACGCCGTCGTACCCACAGAACCAGATACGCCTGAAAATAGGCTTCTTCCGACCGGCGTAACTTTTCTACGCCGGCGTAGCGTAGGCGCATATTTACGCCGGCAGCATCTTGCGCTCCCATTGATTTCCTATTCAACTATGCAAATGAGGAAGATGCGCCGATTCCCGAACGTACGACCGCCCGACGCAGGCTACACGCGGTGCGCATAAGCTGTACGTCCGGCCTAAACTTGCCCCTCATAAAGCAGGGGCAACTTTACACCAGACGTGTGCAGGTCAGCTGGAGAGCAGCTTCAGCAGCACCGTTACGGACGAGCTGAGCAACCACACTTGCAGGACAAGACTTCCGTATGCCAACATGCCAGGGGCAGGCATGGTCATAGCACTACTAGTGTGCGCCCAGGAGCGTAGAAGGTGGAGGGCACGGGAGAGGATATATCGAACGCGCATAAACATCTTTGGCATGGGTGATTCGGAGGTGTATCGCATCTTCAGATTCAACACTGATGCCATCCAGGAAATAACCACAGTCCTGCATGATGACATCACCAGCCAGACACACCGCTCACATGCAGTGCAGCCACTGGTCAAGGTACTGGCAACACTGCATTTCCTCGCCAGTGGATCTTTTCAGCGTACAAGTGGAGTGGTGGCTGGGATGTCACAAACCAGCATGAGCAGATGTGTGCACCAGGTTGTCCCCGCAATCCTCAGACGCATGTCCCACCACATCATCAGACCCACCCAGGAGCATCTGCGGCTGAAGGCAATGGCTGATTTTGTCAGAATTGCAGGATTCCCACGCACCGTGGGGGCCATTGATTGCACACATGTGGCACTACAGCCCCCCCCCGTGACACAGAGCACATTTACCGCAATCGGAAGCACTGGCATTCCATCAATGTACAGGTGATAGTCGATGCCCAAGGCCTCATATGGCACGTCCGTGCCAAACACCCAGGGTCCAGCCACGACAGCTACATATACCGTCAAAGCACCATCCCAACAGAATTCGAACAGAACGTGTACGGGAACAGCTGGCTGGTTGGTGAGTGACATGGGTGTCAGGCATGACTGTCCCACCCCATGATGCAGACATCACAAGGGGCACATGCACGACTAACATCCTCCTGTCTTTTCCCTTCCAGGTGACACTGCATATGTACTTGGGCCCCATCTCATGACTCCATTCCGGAATCCCCAAACCCCAGGAGAGGAAAACTACAATGCTGCACACATACGTACCCGTGGAGTGGTGGAACGCACCTTTGGCATCCTGAAGTCCCGTTTCCGATGCCTGGATAAGTTTGGGGGGACCCTGTTGTATTCCCCAAACTTTGTGTGCCAGATCATCGGGGCATGTTGCATTCTACACAACTTTGCCGAGAGAAAGGGCCTGGAGATTGACATACATGATGACCTGACCCCCGAACCAGACAATCCCCCCCCTGCCCAAGGATACCTCGTCTGCTGAGGGAACAGCAGTCAGGAGATGCCTCGTGGAACGTATCTTTACACATTAAACACACACATTCATCATGGCACAAGGAGAATGCACGCATGCACACCACTGTGGTCCCTAGCACACACACCCCACATCCTCATCACATTGGATTAGCCCAAGTACACCGCACGGGACTTGGGAGCAGCAACGCCGCGCCAAGGCTCCAATTATGTTGCTGACCATTCATACCACATTCACATGACCAAGGGTGACACCCCTTTGCCGGCAGGAGTGTCATCCCCCCCCCCACATTCACACACCAGTCACACTAATCTGCACGCCTCACCGTGTGCATTAATACCAAGAAAAAAAAAACACTCTTCACCAGAGCAAATAAAGAAAAAAAAACACTCTTCACCAGATATAGATAGGTGGTGGTGAAGCGCTGTGAAAGCTAATAACACAAAGAAATTTGGGTACCCATGTGGGTAGGTAACCCTGGTGAAAAATAAATAAATAAATAAAAAACTAAGTGACTACTAAAAAAGGGGAAGGAGGTGAATACAATAACATATAATGTGAACACTAAGTGACACGGTGTAACAGGCTGGATATACCAGGTAGACAATAATAAAAGTTAGTACACAAATGTGAACGAATCAATAGCTCACACAAGCTAAAATGTCTATGCTGTGCATAGCAACACACAGAAACAATGCATAGCAGAAAACATGTGAAAAAAATCCATAGGAATGGTGACACCAAAACCCAAAATAAAAAAGTCCAGTGTTTAAATAAAGCAGACTTCAGTGCGCACACCTCTTGTGGTACTAAATGCTCACCTCAGAGCCATAGCACGGATGGCACGGATGGCTCACAGTACCACAGATGTCTCCCTAGATGTGCAACCACACTGGTATATGCTGAGATGGAGAGGGCTCCTCATCAAGTGTTCATACAAACATGGAAGCAAAAATAAAAATAAACGGAAAATAGCATAATCCTGTGGGAAAACTTGAAATGGGTTTGATATATCACATATACACGCATATACACGCACTCACATTGAGGCTGTGGATAGTGGACCTATCTCCACGAACGCCGCGTTCGTATCCGGAACTGGTATGTTGGAAATTCACTGGTAAGCAGCAACTCTCGCTTTCCCTGTGTCTTCCACCTCCTGTCCGTGGTATCAACCATGCTCAGGGGGGTATAAGATGGAAGGACACAGAGGGGGGCCCATAGTGCAGTATCTCATAAAATGTATTAAGGTACAGGTAGTAACAGGTAAAAAACTCACATTTTAAAATACAGACAGCAGCAAAACACCTACGAGCAGCGAGCTCGTCTCATCACAGTCGGTCTGTGTCGGCTCTGTAACAAATAAAGAAAAAAAAACTCTTCACCTGAGCAAATAAAGAAAAAAAAATTAGTTTCCCTGGCTGCTGCCACGCCCAAGGCCCCGGCTCCGCAACTGCCTGGTTGACGGTGGGGGGGGGGACATCAGGTGGAGGAGCATCCACCATGGCTGGAGGCCTGCCCTCTAATGCCACGACAATACGCCTCAGAAGGCTGTTGGTCTCGGTCTGCACTTCTACAATGGCAGCTGTGTGGCCCTGGACGGCCTCACTCAGGGTCTGCACCTCTGCCACAAGGGTAGCCGTGGTGGCCTGCAGCTCCCCCAAACAGGTGATGACAGCTGCTGTATTGCCTGCCACGTCCTGCAGACCATCAGTGATGTGTCCCCTGGAGGCCTGGCTGTCGACCACTCGCCTCATGTCCTGGGCCATCTCACCCATATGGCGGGTCTGCGTGTCCTGGGCAGTGGTCAGGGTCACTGGCAGGTATTCCAGAACCCCCCTGGTTTTCCTGGTTGCCTTCCTGGGGCCACGAGAGGCTTCAGGCCTGGCATAGGGAGAGGGATTTGAGGGAGTGGGTGTGTTGGGGATGGAGCCAGAGGGACTCGAGGATTCGAGGCTTGACGGCCGGGAACGACCAGCTGAGTTGGAAGACTCCTCCAGATATAGGGACACCTCCTCACCTAAATGCTCAGCATCCTCCTGAATGACCTCATCACTGGAGGTCTGGCCACCACTCACCTCCAGGGGGTCAGGGGCATGCTCAGCAGGGGATGAAGGTGTGGGACGGGCAGGGGCACCAGATGGCCCAGCTCCCTCCTGGACATCTGCGGATGACACAAAACTTCACATGTTGGTGAACCCATACACTTGTCACATATTCCCTTCCCCCCCTCACATGCTACACACCAGATAGTAGAAAAAACACACTTACCTGTACTCAAGGACGGCTGAACTGAGTCGTAGCCTGGCATTCCCTCCGCTTGCACCCTGGTAAGGCAGCGGGCAACAACCTCCTCCTCAGGAGTCAGACGGACCCTAGAGGCAGATCCACCACCAGTGCCCCTGGCATGGCTCGCCATAAGAGCCATCTTCTCCTTAACCCTCCTGCGAATATCGTTGATCTGCTTTGCAATATGGTTGGGCCTCCTCGCCTCATTGCCCACGGCATTGACCTGGTCGGTGATCCTCTGAAGGATCTCGTCCCTTCTGCCCTTGCTGGTGTCCTTGCTACGGACCCCATGGAGGCGATAATAGTACCTCTCCATGGCAGCAAGGATAATGCCCTTCTCCTCTGGAGAGAAGTTTTTTTTCCTGGTC
The DNA here is from genome assembly GCF_905171775.1 of Rana temporaria. Taxonomy (NCBI): domain Eukaryota; kingdom Metazoa; phylum Chordata; class Amphibia; order Anura; family Ranidae; genus Rana; species Rana temporaria. The sequence continues at coordinate 200,621,208 of NC_053493.1, forward strand.
CCAGAACGCTGGGCAGACATGTCCACAATAAGATCGCAAAAGCATACTCACCAAAAACCAAACAGGTGTACTTTTGCACTCGACGGGCGCATGTCTGGGCGTATTTATGCCCTGGGCGTAAACAGTGGGCCAGCGTAACTCAGGATTAACGTCAGGAGTAGTTGTGAGCATGCGCAGAGGGGCACGGGACATGCCATCACGTGACGGCGCATGCGCCGGTCTTTCGGCCCTTCATTTGCATGGGGTTACGGTTCATTTAAATGGATCACGCCCACTTCCTTCCTACTTTAAATTACGCCATCTTACACCGATGAATTTACGCTGCGCCGGCGCAAAAATGCACACTTCTGATTAGAGAATACGGAGCTTGCCTCTCTAAGTTACGTTGGCGTAACACATCTGAGATGTGCTACGCCGGCATAAAGATGCGCCGATCTACGAGAATCTGGGCCACACTGTTCAGTCCACTAAAATGCTGCATGTTGAAAATCAATAATAATAAATTAGAAGCTGAATTGTATTGGTTGAGCTAGACCAGGGGTCTTCAACCCCCGGGCCGCAGCCTGTTTACAGGCGGGCCGCGAAGTCTGCACTAAGGTGCAGCGGCAGGTGAGCAGAGAGATCACCGCCATCACCGCACTTCCGCCCACACACCCCCGCCGCTATATTGTTGGGGTTGAAGCAGGCGAGCAGAGAGATGACATCATCTCCCACCGCCCGCATCGCTGCTTTTCTGCCCACACAGCCCGGCCGGTATACTGTTGGAGGTTAATCAGGGGAGTAGAGAGATTACATCATCTCTCACCGTCCGCCCGCATCACCGCTGTTCTCTCCCACGTGGAACCCACCACTCCACTGAACTGCCTCTGTGCTTAGTGACAATTTGCATCTAGGAGGCAGGAGACAGTGGCATGTGTAATCTGCATCTGATGGCATGTGGCAAATGACTGTGGCAATCTGCATCTGGTGGCTTGTGGCAATCTGCTTCTGGTGGCATGTGGCAATCTGCATTTGGTGGCATGTGGCAAGTGCATGTGGCAATCTGCATCTGGTGGCATGTGACTGTGGCAATCTGCATCTGGTGGCATGCAGCAATCTACATCTGGTGGCAATCTGCATCTGGTGGCATGTGGCAATCTGCACCTGGTGGCAGTCTGCATCTGGTGGCATGTGGCAAGTGACTCTGGCAATCTACATCTGGTGGCATGTGGCAAGTGCATGTGGCAATCTGCATCTGGTGGCATGTGGCAATCTGCATCTGGTGGCATGTGACTGTGGCATGTGGCAATCTGCATCTGGTGGAATGCGGCAATCTACATCTGGTGGCAATCTGCATCTGGTGGCATGGCAATCTGCATCTGGTGGCATGTGACTGTGGCATGTGGCAATCTGCATCTGGTGGCAGGCAATGTGGCATGTGGTGATAGGCACCGTGGCAAGATGCATCTAGTGGCAAGTGACAAGCTATTTAATTTTATATTACAATATAATAATAAAAAAAATGTGCTTCAATCATCTTGACAACATATTAACCATGGTGTTGTAATGATTGAAGTGCTAACACCAGCCATTTCCTGACAAATTGGCCGCGAAAAAACGCATCGTCACCCACAAACTCGGGCCTTGGCACAATTTTGTCCACAATGCCGGTCCCCGGTGCCAAAAAGGTTGGGGACCACTGAGCTAGATGAGCTAACGTAACTCGGAATCTAAGCCCGTCATAAGTTTAAGTGTATGCTCAAACTGAGATACTCTTAAACCTAGCTAAGATACGATGGCCTGCGCCGTCGTATCTTAGGGTGTAATTCTCCCGCTGGCCGCTAGGTGGCGCTTCCGTTGTTTTCGGCGTAGAATATGTAAATGACTAGATACGCCGATTTACGAACGTACGCTTGCCCGTCCCAGTAAAGATATGCCGTTTCCGGAAGAGATACGCAGCGTAAAGATAAACCTGCCCCCTAGGTGGCGTAGCCAATGTTAAAGCGGGAGTTCACCCATAAATGCTGTTTTTTGCTCTTTTACCCTTAGATGGGTGCTCATTTAGTCTAGGGGAATCGGCTAGTTGTTTTAAAATCCGAGCATTACTTACCGTTGTAGAGGGCGATCTTCTCCGCCACTTCCGGGTATGGGTCTTCGGGACTGGGCGTTCCTTCTTGATTGACAGTCTTCCGACAGGCTTCCCGAAAGGCTTCCGATGGTCGCATGCATCGCGTCACGAGTAGCCGAAAGAAGCCGAACGTCGGTGCGGCTCTATACTGCGCCTGCGCACCGACGTTCGGCTACATTCGGAAAATCGTGACGCGATGGATGCGACCGTCGGAAGCCTTTCGGAAGCCTGTTGGAAGACTGTCAATCAAGAAGGAACGCCCAGTCCCGCAGCCCATACCCGGAAGTGGCGGAGAAGATCGCTCTTTAAAAAGGTAAGTAATGCTCGGATTTTAAAACAACTAGCCGATTCCCCTAGACTAAATGAGCATCCATCTAAGGGTAAAAACAGCATTTTACCGGTGAACCTCCGCTTTAAGTATGGCCGTCGTTCCCGCGTCGAAATTTGTAAATTTTACGTTGTTTGCGTAACTCGTCCGTGAATGGGGCTGGACGTAATTTACGCTCACGTCGAAACCAATGACGTCCTTGCGGCGTACTTTGGAGCAATGCACACTGGGAAATTCCACGGACGGCGCATGCGCCGTTTGGGAAAAACGTCAATCACGTCGGGTCACCAATAATTAACATAAAACACGCCCCCTCATCCTCATTTGAATTACGCGCACTTACGCCGGGCCCATATACGCTACGCCACCGTAACTTAGGAGGCAAGTGCTTTGTGAATACAGCACTTGCCTCTCTAACTTACGGCGGTGTAACGTAAATACGATACGCTGCGCCGCCATAACAATGCGCGCCCCTACCTGAATCCGGCCCAGTGTGTGTTACAGAAATTTATTTTAAGACATCATTGTTACTGCTAATATTGTGAATGTTGACATTTATGATAAATATCTGGTGATTAACCAACCCCAGTGATGATTAGTCTTAGTCTGCTGGCACTTAGATTATGGTCCCGCAATCTGGAATATCATTGTGAAAGGTAAGGCTCGATGGGAGCTTTTCGTCGGAAATTCCAGCTGTGTGTAGGCTCCATCGGACATTTGCTGTCGGAATATCCGACAAAAACAATTTGAGAGCTGGTTCTTAAATTTTCCGACAACAAAATCCATTCTCTTAAATTCCACGCATGCTCTGAATCAAGTACGAGACGGAAGCACTCGATCTGGTAAAACTAGCATTCGTAATGGAGATAGCACATTCTCCACAATGTAACAGACTGAAAAGCACGAGGTTGAATCGTCTCTCAACAAACTTTTACTAACTAGACTGGTATTGAACTTCCCTTTAATAGTGCCGTCGTACGTCTTGTATGTCACCGCATTCTTGGCGTTCGGAAATTTCCGACAACATTTGTGCAACCGTGTGTATGCAAGACAAGTTTGAGCCAACATCCGTTGGAAAAAAATCCACGGTTTTGTTGTCGGAATTTCTGATCATCTGTATGCGGTATAAGAGTGTTATTATTGCATATGAGTAAGAGTGCAGTGTGAGTTTGACAAATTATGTGTCACATATTGGTGAAGGTGGCTGGGGTCTGACGCTGCATCCATCACAATTGTGGTCAAACAACTTTATCAGCATCTTCATCTTTCCACATCACATTTTTCCAGAAGACCTGATTTTTGCCTATATATTTGAGGACAATCTGTAATCTTGTAATGGGGTGATACTGCGCTGGTCTATATAAATGTGGAATCGATGTTGATGTACTTTTAAAACAATACCACCAGGTAATGAAAGCAGAAAAAATAATATGTGCTGCTGCAGCAAATAAATGTCAGATAGAACATCAACAGTATATAAATAGAAATTAAGCTGCGCTGCGTGAACAATAAATCAAATATGGTGATCAGTATCCCAACATAAATAAAATTGCATATAGTGCTGTTAAATACGTGACAACCATGCAAATAATAATGATCAAAAGTTCATATGACAGAAAACTTGAGTAAAGTGACATGTGCATGCATGAACCTCGGTGCAAAACACATGTAATGTATCCCAAATAAAAAGTTCATGAAATGTTTAATCTCCTGTGCAAATTCAAATGAAAAATCGCAGAAAAGTGCTAAAAATATCCCAGGAAACCGTGTATAGCAGAATAGATGAAAGACTCCACCTCCTATCTCTAATCTGCTTACCGAATTGAGTGGATCCCTAATGAAAGAGATCACATACACATTTGGCTCATCAGCCCAGTTGATTCTCAGTCAATCCAGCAAATAAGATCTCCACCTCTGTTTTCACAGTATAACTCTCCAGCAGGTCACCACACGGATATTGATCCAGAAAGGAAAAGAACCAACATAGAGCAGTATTGCAAATAACAGGGTGATTTATTAAAACGTCAGTATACACTCACATTCTAGTAGAAAATAATGGGCGTTTGTAAATATATATAGCCGGCCGGCTCTCTCGTACCGCTCGTCCTTCCGGATGGCAGTGAAGGTACACAAATGGTGACGTCAGCACGCCGCTCCTCCCTACGCCGTTTCGTCCAATAGCAGACTTCCTCGTGCCCCTGGAGGATACTGACGTTTTAATAAATCACCCTGTTATTTGCAATACTGCTCTATGTTGGTTCTTTTCCTTTCTGGATCAATATCCGTGTGGTGACCTGCTGGAGAGTTATACTGTGAAAACTTTGGAACTTTTGCCTCTACCCACTGATTTTCTTCACGCAATTTTTAAAGTGTAGACGTGGTGCCTTGGGCATCTACACCAGAACTGTCACTATCAGCGCTGTTTGTGATTTTATTATTTGTGCATTCATGCTCTTTTAATTGTGATCATTTTTATTATATTTGATTTATTGTTCACGCAGCACAGCTTAATTTCTATTTATAATCTGTAATCTTGCTTGGGCAGCACATGCGTTTTCCAGCACAACTTTCATTTGGTTTAAATTGATGCTATCTTTTTCAGATTTTTTTTGTCACCATTTATACTGGCTGTATAATGGTTGATTTACACTGGCTGATAATTTTTTTCTGGGTTAGAGATTCAGGCCCAGATTCACGTAGAATTGCGGCGGCGTAACGTATCGTAGATACGTTACACTGCCGCAAGTTTTTATCGCAAGTGCCTGATTCACAAAGCACTTGCGAGAAAACTTTTCCCCGGCGGCCTCCGGCGTAAGCCCGCGTAATTCAAAGGGGCGTGTGCCATTTAAATTAGGCGCGTTCCCGCGCCGGACCTACTGCGCATGCTCCCTTTTGAATTTCCCGCCGTGCTTTGCGCGAAGAGACGTCATTTTTTCGAACGGCGACGTGCATAGCGTGCTTCCGTATTCCCGGACGTCTTACGCAAGAAGGAAAAAATTTTAAATTTCGACGCGGGAACGACGGCCATACTTTATACAGCACATACGTGTGCTGTGTAAAGTTAGGGCACCTAAAACGACGACTAACTTTGCGACGGGAAACTAGACTAGCAGCGACGTAGCGAATGCGAAAAACCGTCGTGGATCGCCGTAACTCCTAATTTGCATACCCGACTCTGGTTTACGACGCAAACTCCCCCCAGCGGAGGCCGCGGTATTGCATCCTAAGATCCGACAGTGTAAAACAATTACACTTGTCGGATCTTAGGGCTAACTATGCGTAACTGATTCTATGAATCAGTCGCATAGTTAAGGAGACCCTAAAACAGAGATACGATGGCGTATCAGGAGATACGCCGTCGTATCTCTTTAGTGAATCTGGGCCGTAGAAACTATTGAAAGCAGGGACAGCAAAGAAAATATAACTTTCATAAGTAACAACAACATCAGCCTGCATATTTATTTACACCCCCAAAAAAACATCATCCTTGTACACAGGATGTGTGTAGCACGTCCAGTGTCTTTGCCCAGCTGCTGGGACCCTCCCTCCTGGTATACAGCAAATGTTTAGTTTTGTTAATTAGAGGTCAGCAGCTGCAGCTGTCACAAAAGCTCCGAATCAGTTTTTATAAAAATACAGTGCCTTGCAAAAGTATTCACCTCCTTGGCATTTTTCATGTTTTGTTGCCTCACAACCTGGAATTAATACGGATTGTTTGAGGATTTGCAACATTTAATTTACAGAACATACCCACAAATTTTAAGATGTTTTTTTTTATTATGAAGCAAACAACAAATAGGACAAAATAACCAAAAAAGTCAATGTGCATAACTATTCACCCCCCTAAAGTCAATACTTTGTAGAGCCACCTTTTGTGGCTATCACTGCTCCAAGTCGCTTTGAATAAGTCTCTATGAGCTTGCCACATCTTACCACTGGGATTTTTGCCCATTCCTCCTTGCAAAACTGCAAAACTGCTCCAGCTCCTTCAAGTTGGTTTGCACTTGTGAGCAGCAATCTTTAAGTCTGACCACAGAATTTCTATTGGATTGAGGTCTGGGCTTTGGCTAGGCCATTCCAACACATTTACATGTTCCCCTTAAACCACTCAAGTGTTGCTTGAGCAGTGTGTGTGAGTGTGTTTGAGTTTTGGTGTGAGCCTGTCTTTTGGCAGCACAGTGGTGCAGTGAGTAGCACTTTCGCCTAGCAGCAAAAGGGTCACTGGTTCGAATCTCGACCACGACACCATCTGCCTGGAGTTTGCATGTTCTCCCTGTGTCTGCGTGGGTTTCCTCCGGGCACTCCGGTTTCCTCTCACACTCCAAAGACATGCTGGTAGGTAAATTGGATCTTGTCCAAAATTGGCCCAGTATATATATGTATATCTGTGTGTATGACTGTGTGTCCCTAGCGTGTCGAGATCCTACGGGGTAAAATGACCGCACCAGCCAAGCAGACACTGGCTGGAAAAGCGCCCAGAGGCAATTCAGTTCCCATGTGCAGCGCTATACAAGTCATTCATTCATTCATGCTGTTGTGCCATGTTCTATTTGATTATGATAGATATTGATGTGCTCTTAGGGATCATCAAAGATTTGGATATTTTTTTATAACCCAACCCTGACTTGTACTTCTCAACAACAGTGTCCCTTACTTGTTTGGAGAGTTCCTTGGTCTTCATGGCAGTGTTTTGTTAGTGGTGCCTCTTGCTTAGGTGTTGCAGCCTCTGGGGCCTCTCAAAAATTGTGTGTGTATATGTAATAACACATCATTCGACACTTAGATTGCACACAGGTGGACATCATTTCACTAATTATGTGACTTCAGAAGGTAATTGGTTGCACCAGAGCTTTTTATGGGCTTCATAACAAAGGGGGTGAATAGATACACATATGCCAATTATCATTTTTTTTATTTCTGAAAAATAGTTTTGTGTGTATATTTTTCTATTTTTACTTCACCAACTTAGGCTATTGTGTTTTGACCCATCACATATAATTCAGTAATGGAAATAGATAAAAAGCCAAGGGGGTGAATACTTTTGCAAGGCACTATATAGGAAGATACAAAGTAGCATAATGTTAATGTTAACATAATGTTACTTTGGTATCATTATGTTCATTCATCTGCAGATCAAAGATGATGTTAGTTAAAGCAACTTGACAGGTAAAAAAATAAGATTTTTTTTCTAACAAAAACAAGACAAATTACAGAATAAAATATCTACTTTTTAGCTTACTTAACTTACACTGCTCAATAAAAGAAAGTGCATTTTGTTGCATTTTATTTTCTAAGGATTGTGAAAAAAAATCATTGTTGCGAGACAATATCATCAAAAGAAAGCCTTGTTTGTTCAATTGTATTACCTTGTTATCTCAGAAATGTAAAAAATGCTCTGGCCCATAGGGGGGTGAACAGATGTGAGAGGTGAAGTGGTTAATGACAGATTTCCTTTAAAGGATATGGTAAAGCTTAGCTCACAAAAAAATATTCTGCTAAAACAATGTGAGAAGGCTCTTTTAGAAGAAGATATTCCTTGATTCCATGTGTTAAATAGGAGTTCTGGAGCACTAACGTTTAAACAATTAACAAATACTGGCAGTCCAGCATAAAGCCCTGTACACACGATTGGATATCTGATGGAATCTAATCCAATAGATTGTGTCGTCGGATATCCGATGAAGCTGACTTTCATCAGTCTTGCCTACACACCATCGCTCAAAAATCCGACCGTGTCCAACGCGGTGACGTAAAACACTACGACGTGCTGAGAAAAATGAAGTTCAATGCTTCCGAGCATGCATCAACTTGATTCTGAGCATGCGTGGATTTTTGACCGATGGACTTCCACACAGACGAGAATTTTTTTTCTATCGTTTTTTTATCCATAGGAAAATATTAAAATATGTTCTATTTTTTTTCACCAATGGAAAACAAACAGATGGGGCCCACACACGATCGGTTTGTCCGATGAAAACGGTCCATCGGTCTGTTTTCATCAGACAAACCGATCGTGTGTACAGGGCTTTATAGTTAGTTTCCCTCATCACAACCAGCACATGCATCATATGACAATTACAAACACTGAAATGCTCCACTATTACTAGTATTTTTCCAGAACCTAGAGGACATTTTGTTTCAAATGCAATTTTTACTTTAAGTTAAAGAGCTGAGAAATTGTGAGGCAAGAACAGCATGAAGACAGTTGAAGAACAGGCAATGTTTTGTTAATTTGAGATAGTTTCAAACAAACATTTCTAGTAGTGGGCTTATACATCGTAATGCTGGTATTGTCTTTATAAATATGGGACAGATGACAACTATGATCATATGTTGTCAAGATGATTGGTACAATTTAGAACTTGTCCCATAATACAAATGATGCTGTTTGCTCTCCTGGTCATATCATTGTTCAACACAATAAGAGCACTGGATATTGTTGTTTGCCTAAGAAACAGGGTAGAATTTATAAAAACATCTATTGATGTAAATGGCTATACATGCCACACATCTGTTTGCCTCGTGGAATACGGACTTACACACTCCAATAATCATTTCTTAAAATCCAGTACAATAAGAGAAAAGTTATCCTTGTATAATCAGCAGTGGTTGAGAGGATATAAAGTTTATTTTTACCACTTCAAAAGCAAATAAAAAAGAAACAATGTTATGTATATTCAAAACTGTAAACCACTCTTGTAAACTTTTTTGTGCTATACATCATTTTAACATACACAATATTTAAACACATCCTTAAGCAACAACTTAAGTCAAAGCACCACCAGTTGCAGTTTGTACCACCCATATGACATATGTCACCTCCAACTTGGCTCTTGTAGCTTCAAAATGTATCTGCATGAACAGGAGTTCTTTCTATCAGAGTAAAATTCTAGGCATTATCAGGTCAACTGTTCAGCATTTGAGAAACTTTGAGCGAGGACCTTATGTTTTATGGTCTACCAGCATTTGAACTTCCTGTCTGAGTTGAATGCACAACCTTTTGGACTAGTCCATTCTGTAAACTCCATCAGTGATTGTAGTGGCTAATAGATATCAATTTGTGGCCTTCAGTGGTCTTAGTATCACATTTTTGAAGTATAGGCCAGCAAGACACCACATCTTAAGGAACGCTGTCTTCTATGGCAACAGTCTTAACCACTTCCTACCGGACAGACATCCATGGACGACCTTGACTTTCAGTGGGGATATCTGAATGATGCCTGCAGCTACAGGCATCATTCAGATATCATCTTTTAGCGCCGGCGATTTTGTGCACCATAAGAATGATCATAGAGGCTGTTTCACGGCTTGATTGTTCTTACGGGCAACAAGAGGGGACGTCCCCCCTCCCGCCACCCTCCGGTGCTTCTACCGACTCACCGATGCGATCGTGAGTTGGAGAACAGATCTGCCAGCCCCGGGTGGCAACCATAGAGATTTACGGCGGATCAGATGGTCGCCGGAGTATTTATGACGTCACGTCCGACCTCTGCATTAAAAAAAAATGGTGCCACCTTGGCTGGAAAGCCAGGAATGTTTTTTTTTTTATTTCAGGCTTCCCAGCCTAGAGGTGAGATGTGGGGTCTTATTGACCACATATCTCACTGTAAAGGGGACCTGTCATGCTTATTCATATTCAAGGGATGTTTACATTCCTTGTAATAGGAATACAAGTGATATTTTTTTTAAGTGTCAAAGTAAAAAGTTTAAAGTAAAATTAACAATATATATATATTTTTTTAAAGTGCCCCTGTCCCTGGTAGCTCGCACGCAGGTGTTTTCGGACCACACATGTGAGGTATCGCCGCAAATGTTAGAGCAAGAGCAATAATTCTAGTCCTAGACCTCCTCTGTAACTCAAAACAAAGAAACCAGTAAATACATTTAAAGCGTCGCCCATGAGAATTTACCAAAGTACCAAGTACCAAAGTTTGGCGCCATTCCACGAGCGTGTGCAATTTTGAAGGTTGACATGTTGGGTATCTACAGTATTTACTCAGCGTAACATCATCTTTCACATTATGCAAAAAATTGGGCTAACTTTAATGTTTTGTTATTTTTTAATTCACGAAACCGTTTTTTCCCCAAAAAAATAAGTTTGAAAAATTATTGCGCAAATACCATGCGATATAAAAAGTTGCAATGACCGCCATTTTATTCCCTAGGGTGTCTGCTAAAAAAACATATATATATATATATATATATATATATATATATATATATATATATATATATATATATATATATATATATATATATATATATAGTGTTTGGGGGTTCTGAGTAATTCTCTAGCAAAAAAAATATGATTTTTTTCATGTAGGAGAGGAGTGCCAGAATAGGCCCGGTAAGGAAGTGGTTAAAACAGTTCCTAACACAGATTGTAACAAACTCCTTTACTTTCTCTACAACCACCTCTTGCAGGTTCTCAACCCACTGAGCTCCCAGTCTCTCTCTCTCTCTCTTTCTCTCTCTCTCTCTCTCTCTCTCTCTCTCTCTCTCACTCTAGACTTGCTTATTCACTGCCATTAATCTCCTAGACTCTTCCAATCTTCAATTAAATATCTTCCTCAAGCGTCACCCACGCTTCTCTGCTGGGTCCATAGCTTCTCAAGCTTCACACCACTGGCCTGCTCAGTTCCTGGCTTGACACAAAAGGTTACTTTGCAAGGGTCATCTCTGCTGGCTTGGTCCCTGACTTGACACCTGCTAAGGTTTCCAAATTCTTCACCTTCCCTGGCTAGTGAGAATACTGCCCAATAGGGTTGAGCTGAACACCCCCCCCCCCCCCCCGTTCGGTGGTTTGCATCAGAACCTTCCTTCGAACGGACCGAAAGTTCGTGCAAACTTAAGAACCCCATTGAAGTCTATGGGACTCGAACGTTCAAAATCAAAAGTGCTAATTTTAAAGGCTAATATGCAAGTTAGTGTCCTAAAATGGGTTTGGGACGGGTCTTGCCCCAGGGGACATGTGTCGATGCAAAAAAAAAGTTTTAAAAACGTCAGTTTATTCGGGAGCAGTGATTTCAATGATGCTTAAAGTGAAAAAAAAATTGAAAAGTTCCTTTAAATATTGTACCTGCTGGGTGTCTATAATATGCCTGTGAAGTGGCACGTGTTTAGAACTGTCCCTGCACAAAATGACATTACTATAAGAAAAAAGTAATTTAAAACTGCTTGCGGCTTTAATGTAATGTCTGGTCCCTGTAATATGGATGAGAAAATCATTGAGAAAAATAGTATGGGTTTCCCCCCTTCCCCCCAGGTCATTACCAGTCCCTTTGGCCCTATATACTTTGAACAGCAGTATACAGGCTGTGATAGACGTGAAACTAAAATGAAAATGTTATGTTATGATTAGAAATATTAAAGTGTATTTCGGTAATATTTCTTTAGTATACTGCTTATTTTCCTTGATGAAGATTTTGTCATATCAGGAATGAAATGAAGAGATAGGTGTTTTAAAGTTATAAGTACATCTTGGAACTTAAGGTTGACCATACAAGGACATGTTAAGAACAGATGTAATCCTCTTCCACTCTCCACTCTAAGCCTTTCCTGGATGTTTCATATTGGAGAAGCAATTGTGGAATTTTTCTATAGGAAGTTCTGCCCATCCCCCACATCCTGTGTTTTACAGACCCCAGAAGGAGCCTGTGTGACTTTTGGAAGAGCTGAAATGAACTCGTGAGGAGAAACCACCCTTCTATATGAATTGACCAATAAAAGACTCACAAGGGTGATGGGGAGGGATTGATGGGTGTGTTGTGTGATATTCTCTCTGTGTTTTAAATAAAGAACCAGCAGGGTTTGTTCTTCCTGTTGGCCCTTGGACGATGGAGAGGTGAGGATGTGAAATCATTCTGTGTCTAGATGCATTTGTTTCACCCATAGGTTTTTGAAATCATCCGGCAGTATGGATAACCCTGATTCCTCATCAAGGCGGTGCAAACTGCAAACAAGACAGGGACTATAGGTTTGTTGTTAAGTAGAATCTGTAATTTTGAACTGGTACTTTTTTAAAGTGTAGCTCCAGCTCAAAAAATCAATTTTTAATATTTTTGGAAAACATAGAGAAGGGTTATCACCCCTGTAACATTTGTTTTGCTGTCTGTGCACATCTGTTCAGAAGATTGCACCTCACTTTCTGTCCCAATGACAAATGTTTTTTTTTTAAATGTTTTTTTTTTTTGTGAAACAAGGATTGGTGATAAAGCATCAGTGGACAGTAGACACCTCTTACAGAAGAGCATTTCCCTTCCTATGGGTAGATTTCCTCTCACTTCCTGTTGTCTCCTTCCGTTTGCAAGTAGGAGTCGTTTGTAAGTTGGATACATGGGCGTCCGCTCCATAGGGCAAGGGGGGAAATTGACCCCCCCTGGAAAATCGAGACACAGACACAGCGAGCTGAGTGAAGCTGCCTCCCCCTCCAGTGTTTATGTGTACACAGGGGGAGGGAACCTGCTGTGACCCGGCCGTGCTGATGGCTGATTTGAGGTACTGAATGGGATGGGGGGAGGGGAGGTTCGTCTGTGCTGAAGGGGGGGGGGGTTTGTGCTGAATGGGGGGTATGTGCTGAATGGAGGGGTCTGTGCTGAAGGGGGGGTCTGTGCTGAAGGGGGGTCTGTACATTCTCTAGGCTATATTTATATGGGCATGGAGTGAAGCTGAATTATCTCAAGAGCTATTTCACACTGTCAACTGGCCGCGTTATCGGTAAAGCGCCGCTAAAAAGTGCAGCTTTACCATCATTTTAGCTGCGCTATTCGGCCGCTAGCAGGGCGCTTTTAACCCCTGCTAGCGTTTGATGAAAGGGTTAAATGTGTATCGCCACTGTGGAAGCGCCCCCCCCCCCTGAAAAAATGGCCCATGGTTTGATGTTTGAAAGTAGGGGCCTGCTGTAAATACTCTGCAGAAATTTCTGCCCTAGGTGTTGGTGTTGCCACAACACTGTAAGCCCTCACGGTTAGTCTTGGTGGGTGCTGGAATGCCCTGCTGTGAAATATTAGATCAAGAATTGTAATTACATGCCCCTGTTGAACAGGGGCAGACAAATTGGGCCTTTGTTGGTGGTGGTAGTGCTGGTGCCACAACAATGTAAGCCCTCACAGTTACTCTTTGTGGGTGCAGGAATGGGCCCTGCTGTGAAATATTAGATCAAGAATTGTAATTACATGCCCCTGTTGAACAGGGGCAGAAAAATTGGGCCTTAGGCACTGGTTCCACGACACAGCAACCCCTCACAGATACTGTAGTTGGAGCGCAGGAATGAGCCCTGCTGCAAAGTATTGCATCAAAAATTGTAATTACACGCCCCTGTTAAACAGGGTCAGAAAAATTGGGCCTTAGGCATGGTGCCACAACACTGCAACCCTTCACAGATACTCTAGTTGTAGCGCAGGAATAAGCCCTGTTGCAAAGTATAGCATCAAAAATTGTAATGACATGACCCTGTTAAACAGCGGCAGAAAAATTGGGCCTTAGGCACTGGTGTCACAACACTGCAACCCCTCACAGATACTCTAGTTGGAGTGCAGGAATGAGCCCTGCTGCAAAGTATTGCATCAAAAATTGTAATTACAGGCCCCTGTTAAACAGGGGCAGAAAAATTAGGCCTTAGGCACTGGTGCTGGTGCCACAACACTGCAACCCCTCACAGATACTCTAGTTGGAGCGCAGAAATGAGCCCGCTGCAAAGTATTGCATCAAAAATTTTAATTACTCGCCCCTGTTAAAGAGGGGCAGAAAAATTGGGCCTTAGCCACTGGTGGCGGTGCCCAGAACCAAAAATGTTCTTACAAGCTATCAGCATGATCATTGAGGAGGAAAAGGATATTCACTCAGCATAACAGGATAGGTATCCCTCCTACCCTTTTACCATTATCTAAATTTTCTGGCACTCCCATTAAACTACATTTAAAATGTATTGCTATCATTCAAGGAAGGAGCAAAAGGGGACGGGACTTTGAACGAAGCACGTGTATGCAAGAGCATAAATAGGTAAAACATATGGAATTTAATTTGCTAGATTGCTAGATTGCAATCATTGTTATTCATTTCACCTTTTATTCTTGCCTGCCTTTACCCACTTTATTTTATGAAAATATATGAAGTTTGTCTTACTTATCGATCTGGTGCTTGAATTCTTTAAAATAGCATTGTAGCTGGGTACTAAGGTCACTGTCAGTTATTTCTCCTTGAAAGTGTGTGCATCTTTGAGGGGGTTGAGGCCAACAACAGAAGACCCATCTTAACTAGTGGCTTTTTCAGGGGTAGTAAGTATACCCTTCATATACACAAAATTAACTTGTTGCAGTTTAATGGCACCCCAAACTCATAAGCAGACACATTTTGCCACGTGAAAAAATGAGTGACAAACACAGCAAAACGCACAGTAAAACATGTGCAACTCGCAACACAGCAACATGTCTGGCCGAAAAGGTGAACTTAGCCTTTAAGCCACACCCAAGTTCCAAAACTGGGGGGGGTATAGTTTTTTTTGCATGTTAAATCATCACTCTAAACAATCACTGTAAGAGTTACAGGATGCAGGTATCCAGCAGTAGCAGGAATGACCAGATCAGTGGGCTGCATTTTCGGTAGCAGACAACAGACCAAATATGGTTAAGTGAAGTTTATTAATATAAAAAAAAACACTACCCATCCAAAACCAGTTAATCATAAACCAAGCAAAAGTGAAAAATAAACGTGATAGTGTAGCAAATAATCAAACAGCAGGATTATAAACCTGTATACCAAAGGAGGGAAGCTGACATAACATGGCATGGTCAGGGCTGGGATTGGGAACAAGGGGAGCAGGGATGTAGTAACTGGATGCTAGATACTGGATGTAGGGGATATGATGTCAGATATATGGTACAGGATTGGTCAGGGGAGCATCTCACAGACAGTACACTGAGGCACAGATAAAAGCTAATGCCGCGTACACACGATCATTTTTCAGCATGAAAAAAAACGTAGTTTTTCAGCATGTTGAAAAAACGATGTTTTTCCAACTTCATCATTAAAACGACGTTGCCCACACACACCATCGTTTTTAAAAAATGATCTAGCAAAGCGCGGTGATGTACAACACGTACGACACCACTATAAAGGGGAAGTTCCATTCGCCTTTGGGCTGCTTTAGCTGATTCCGTGTTAGTAAAAGACGATTCGCACTTTTTTGTCTGTTACAGCGTGAGGAATGTGCTAACTCCATTATGAACGGTAGTTTTACCAGAACGAGCGCTCCCGTCTCATAACTTGCTTCTGAGTGGGTTTTTAACATCCTTTTAGCCCACACACGATCATTTTTTACAACCCTAAAAAAGCGACATCGTTTAAAACGACGTTAAAAAATGCAGCATGTTCGAATTTTTTTTTGTCGCTTTTTCAGAACCTGAAAAATGATGTGAAGCCCACACACGATCATTTAAAATTACATCTTTTTAAAACAATGTTTTTTTTCATGCCGAAAAATGATCGTGTGTACACGGCATAAGAGAGGGATTATAGAAGAAAAGTTCTGACTAGATATCATTTTACAACTTCAGAACTGGCCGCTATAGTGAACTGGCTGATTGGAGCACTTCCTGCCTTGACAGGCCTTCTAAAGAAATATCCAATCTGTTTAAATTTGTGTGTCCACCTGGTGCACAAACAAAGCAGCTACTCTTTCTGCCATTAGAGAGACCTCCCCTTTCTCCTAAAATTAAGGAAGAAGGATTTAATTGATTAATCGATTTATTAAATCATCCTGGCTGCAAGAGAGAATGATGTGATTTATATTAGAAGGCTTTTTAAAGGCCCATTGGCCACCAATATTTTTAGATTTAAAATGTCATCTACCACCAATGATGGGAGAGAGGTTGGGTTTTAAAAAATGTCACTGACCACCAGTGATTATGAAATTGATTTGAGGGGTTTAAAATTACACTGAGCACCAATGTTGTGGGATTGTTTTGGAGGTTAAAGTGTTGCTGAGCACCAATAATGGTGGTGGGGTGGGCATAAAATCGAACTGACCAGCAATGCCTGTGGAAGTTGGGTTTAACCATCCATTGAAGAGCGAGAACAATTTTTTAGGGGGGTGGGTGTTGGGTTAATCCATCCATTGAAGAGCGAGAACAATGTTTTGGGGGAGTGGGAGTTGGGTTTATCCATCCATTGAAGAGCGAGAACAATGTTTTGGGGGGGGGTGGGAGTTGGGTTTATCCATCCATTGAAGAGTGAGAACAATGTTTTGGGGGTGGGGTGGGAGTTGGGTTTATCCATCCATTGAAGAGCGAGAACAATGTTTTTTTTTGGGGGGGGGGGGCGGTGGGAGTTGGGTTTATCCATCCATTTAAGAGTGAGAACAATGTTTTGGGGGGAGTTGGGTTTATCCATCCATTGAAGAGCGAGAACAATGTTTTGGGGGAGTGGGAGTTGGGTTTATCAATCCATTGAAGAGCGAGAACAATGTTTTGGGGGGGGGGGTGGTAGTTGGGTTTATCCATCCATTGAAGAGCGAGAACAATGTTTTGGGGGAGTGGGAGTTGGGTTTATCCATCCATTGAAGAGCGAGAACAATGTTTTGGGGGGGGGGAGTTGGGTTTATCCATCCATTGAAGAGCTAGAAAACACATGAAAAACATGTTTATGAATGAATGAATGAATTGTAACTCATTATAAAGCACAATGATATACACAGAATATTAGAATGGTCTCTCTATTATGCTCTTGCACGTATATATTGTTTTGGTATTCTGTGGGTAATTGTTTGTTATTGCAAATTTAAATGTTATGGCTTTGTTTAGCAATGTCTTTTCGGATCCAGAAAAACAAAGTGTTTTTTTTCTCCTGCAATTAGTCAATAATAGTTTAATACAGTAACAGGTGTTTTATCTCTAAAACCCAGGTAATCACTTTGAGGAAAATGTGTAACAAATTAGGATCAAGATTGCTGAGCACACCCTAGCTTCCTTCCTTTCTCCTGCAAAAGATATTTCCAGAGGCATTGTTTGTGCTAGTTTTAGTCTTTACATTCTAGTATTATTTGTGTGTAGATTTTCTGGCATTAGGAGATGAGAGCGTGTGTCCCTGCTGTGCTGCACTATGTGTCTTTATTGCTTGGAGCAATCAGTGTAACCCGTGAGATACTATATTCTACTATACCAATTAAAAGTTTCATACACATAAAATTTGAAAATAAATGTTTTCTGATCTTGATACTGAATTACAGCAAGCAACTGCAGTTTGCTTTGACTGAAAAAGCAACATTTCTTGCCATAGGGACCATAAAATAAATGTAATAGAAAAGGTACTGTTTTGATACATAAGCATTACATATACAGTAAATATTTTATTAATGCTATTAGGTGAACTTTTTATTAATAATAGATGTTTCTACTTTCAGTGCTGTTAATGAAGTGAGCCATTCACAAACTTTAGATTTTATTCTTACATATTTAAGTAAAAAGTTGTACTTTTGGTTATAGTTGTTATTAGCTAGCATAAGCTATTAAAGATGAACTCTAGTAAATGTTTAGGAAAACATCATCAGTCTGATTAATTACCTCTTATAAATTACATGTTCTGCTACTTGCTGGTTACTGTAAAAACCCTCTCTCCAACTATTCCCTACAGTGGTGATCGTCTGGCATAATGGGGGTTAAAAGCAGAGGCTATAACTCTAATAGACTTGAGCAATTCCCAAAACTGAACTGCATAATCCAGATGAGGTCTTACTAATGATTTGTACATACAGTGCATACCTCATTTAACACAAGAAAGGACTTTGCCTCGCTTTGGAAACTGCTGTTTGGCATTGAATGCAATTATTAAGCTTATAATCTACCAGAACACTCAGATCCTTCACCATCATTGATTCCACCAGTCGTACTCCCTCTAGTATGTATGATGAGTGCATACTTTTAGCCCCCAAGTGCATAACTTTACATTTAGCAACATTAAACCTCATTTGCCACAGTCGCCCATCTAACCACTTCAATACTGGGCATTTCCACCCCCTTCCTGCCCTGGCCAATTGTCAGCTTTCAGTGCTGTCACACTTTGAATGACGGTCATGCAACACTGTACCCAATTAAATTTTTATCATTTCTTTCACACAAATAGAGCTTTCTTTGGTGGTATTTTACCACTTAAGGACCGCCTAACAGCGATATATGTCAGCAGAATGGCACGGCTGGGCACAATCCACGTACCTGTACGTGATTGTATCATGCCCAGCCGTGGGTCGCGGGGCGCGCGCCCGCGACCCGGTCCGAAGCTCCGTGACCTCGGCCGTGGGACTCGCAGACCCGATCACCGCTGGTGTCCCGCAATCGGTCCCCGGAGCTGAAGAACGGGGAGAGCTGTGTGTAAACATAGCTTCCCCGTTCTTCACTGTGGTGCTGTCATCGATCGTGTGGTCCCTTATATAGGGAATCACAATCGATGACGTCACACCTACAGGCACACCCCCCTACAGTTGTAAACACACATGAGGTCACACATAACCCCATCAGCGCCCCCTAGGGGTTAACTCCCAAACTGCAATTGTCATTTTCACAGTAAACAATGCATTTTAAATGCATTTTTTGCTGTGAAAATTACAATGGTCCCAAAAATGTGTCAAAATTGTCCGAAGTGTCCGCCATATTGTCGCAGTCACGAAAAAAATATCACTGATCGCCGTTATTAGTAGTAAAAAAAAAAAATTAATAAAAATGCAATAAAACTATCCCCTATTTTGTAACCCCTATAAATTTTGCGCAAACCAATCAATAAACGCTTATTGTGATTTTTTTACCAAAAATAGGTAGAAGAATACGTATCGACCTAAACTGAGGAAAAAAATTGTTTTTTTATATCTTTTTGGGGGATATTTATTATAGCAACAAGTAAAAAATATTATTAAAAAAAAATATTAAAATGTTTTTTTTTTAATTGTCGCTCTATTTTTGTTTATAGCGCAAAAAATTAAAACCGCAGAGGTGATCAAATACCACCAAAAGAAAGCTCTATTTGTGGGAAAAAAAGGACGCCAATTTTGTTTGGGAGCCACGTCGCACGACCACGCAATTGTCAGTTAAAGCGACGCAGTGCCGAATCGCAAAGGGGCCTGGTCCTTTATCTGCATTTTGGTCCGGGTCTTAAGTGGTTAATCACCACTGGGCTTTTAGTTTTTTGCTAAATAAGCTTAAAAAAAGCTGAGAATTTAAAAAAATATATTTCTTCATGCATTTAGGCCAAAGTGCATACTGCTACATTTCTTTGAAAAAACAAAACAAATCAGGGTATAGTAGAATAGGAGGTGGTGGTGACACTTTAAATAAGGGTGAAAAAGTCACAAATTTTACGGCAAGGCACCATTTCTTCACGTTTGGAAGCATATTCTGAAGATATTGGACTTTTATTATTATCACATTTTTTTTTTTTCATTATTTATTATTTAGATCACATATATATATTGTCTCATTGTCTCATTGCTAGCGCATTGGCGCTTTTGATGTTGATTGAGTTTGCGCAACAGGGTCACTAGTTTATAAGGGGGTCCACAAGACATAGATTGACTCACTGATGTGAGTATACCACATTTTAGATATGTATAAACAAAAAGAGAAAATGCGCCAACCTAAGTGCAGTAAGTGGGTATTTAATTCAAGCAATTTGCACAGTAAAAATGGCTACTCACAAAACCAGTGTTAACACAGGCATGTAATGGAAGAAGCGGCTGGTCCGGTGTCACAACGTGTCATCAACAGTACAACAGGCTGGTCTCATATCCTGGTCCCCTGGGTGATGAAAAAGAAGGTCCAAGGTGTTCGGGAGCCTTTGGGGAACCCCAGAGAGTACAGGAGCCGTGGATGCTGTATCAGAAGCGGCGTGCGTTCCAGCGTGCGTGGATCATCAGATCATCAGCGTTCCGCTGGTTCATCAGATCCATTGATGGATCTGATGAACCAGCGGAGGCTGACAAACGCGTCATCCCATTGGCTGTCCGAAGCCCCTACGTCACTTCCGGTTGTACGGCGATACGCTGCGTTCCACACTGGAACGCACACCGCTTCTGATACAGCATCCACGGCTCCTGTACTCTCTGGGGTTCCCCAAAGGCTCCCGAACACCTTGGACCTTCTTTTTCATCACCCAGGGGACCAGGATATGAGACCAGCCTGTTGTACTGTTGATGACACGTTGTGACACCGGACCAGCCGCTTCTTCCATTACATGCCTGTGTTAACACTGGTTTTGTGAGTAGCCATTTTTACTGTGCAAATTGCTTTAATTAAATATCCACTTACTGCACTTAGGTTGGCGCATTTTCTCTTTTTGTTTATACATATCTTTCAGAGTCTGCTTCTGCTTCAGGATTTTGCTGCCACTAAAGTGCTATTGGACTTATATTGGACTATTGATTCATTGATTCATTCATTCAGTTTTCATTTTTTGTTATTGACATGGACCTTATGATATATGTACTTTTCTATTATTGACTGTGCTCTCCTGGTTATGCGCCATCTATCTATATATATTATACCACATTTTAGAGACTGCACGTTAAATTTGGTAATATTTGCATATTTTATGAGTTTATGTTTTTTGACTGGTACTTGAAGTCCAATCACACTGTATAGGTGATTTAAGTATTTTGAGGTCAGCGCAGTAGCACATGTTATATGTACGAACACTTATAATTTAAACTTTTCTTTGTCTTTTAACGTGAAAAACATAGATTAATTACTATTTTTAGATTAGGTAATTAAAGCGCATTATTTGCTTTTAAAATGTGTCACCAATAGCAGGAAAATATAAGCCGTTTTTAGTGATTCTATATTTTAAGTTAATATTGCAAAATTATATTGAAAGGGGATTTTCATATTTTACAATTATGTTCAGTATTTAATTTCACTATTTACTTGATGGGATTTTAGAAGCAGAATTTCAGGGGTGGGGGGTGGTCATAGGGACAGGGTCATAGGGAAAGGGAAGAATAGGAAATCTCTCTATTGGGAATAAAGACAGCAACTAAAGCACTTCCTTTTATGAGAATGCCACCTGGTGTCACAAGTATAAAAAGTGAAAGTAAATCTATCTATTGGTTCACAAAAATCAATAAAACACCATTACAGGTTCTAATACACTCCCAGCCAAAACTAAAATTAAAGTTTGTGGCTGGAGCTTGGCTTAAAGGACTTTTTTATGGTTTGTGATCATTCTTTGCAAACTGATATACTTGAATTAAAAGAGATAGTAATTACTGTACATCTCTATTAAGCAGGAAGCTCAACCTGAATGCATAATGAGCAAATATAGTTTATAATCCATAACTAATATTAACATTATTACTAAATGTAATTAAACTATGCATAGAATGATATATTTAAACTTCTACATGCAAGATAAGTGTATTTACATTAGCATGATATTAAAATATACTGTATATATATATATATATATATATATATATATATATATATATATATATATATATATATATATATATATATATATATATATATATATATATATATATATATATATATATATATATATATATATATATATTTAAAGCGATGAGATAATCCACCACAAAGTATAGATGTAAATGCACCACTCTTCCAGGGAGGACTCTTAAAAACCGTTGTGTACTGTAAGTAGATGAATATGAAATTTTGTGAAAGTTGAAATACACATTGATGCTGATTTACTAAAGCAAATGAACAAGTAGGAATCAATTAATGCAGTAGGCTTGTATCATGGGTGCAGTCAGTGCCTACACACATGATATAAAATAGACACAGTGCATTTCAACAGAAATTTGCCATATTCATTAAACATCAGGAGAGGGCTGGTGGGCAAGTCCAGGCAGTGGCCTATTGAACCAACGAATCAGCTCATAATCCATGCCCACCTGTTTTCTCCAATGCAGCCTGATCAGTGACCATCCAATGCAGCCTCACCAGTGCAGACAGTGCCCATCAGTGCAGCCTAATCAGTGCTCATCCAATGCAACCTCACCAGCGCAGACAGTGCCCATCCAATGCAGCCTCACCAGCACAGACAGTGCCTATCAACGCAGCCACATCAGTGCCCAGGGGATATGGGGGGGCGGGGTCAGGGTCTGCCTGACCTCAGCAGGTCAGGTCCCCAAAGTAGGCTGCAGTGCTGGCTGCTCTCTCAGTCATGAGTCATGTCTGCTCTTCTCTCGCAACTTGCAGCGGCAGCCACCAGCCACTCCACAAGCCAGTGCCCGGCCCCAGTCCACAACCTGAGCAAGTCACATGTAACACATCCCCTCCCCTGGTGTACCACAGACCCTGCCTCTGAGACTCCTGGGAGGTGGGAGTTGTAGTGTGCTGTGCTACTGAGTTCCTCCCACCTCCAGGTACTTGAGCACAGCCAGACTACAACTCCCAGAATGCAGCGCAGCAGCAGTCAGCCAGTCGGTGGCTGCCGAGGCCGACTTCTAGTGTATAACCCGGGCAGTCACAGTATGGAAAAAAAATTAACAGACACAGGCAGCGGCCGTTTTAAAGATAAGGTAGGCAGCCTGGGGGGAAATGTTCACCCTGCACCCTGGCCCAGCCCGTCCCTGTTGAACACCCATACAATTGCTTACAACCCATACAGTTGCTTTAACGCTTTGTGCTTTTTTGAGGTGTACAATGAATTATGTACATCAAGATTTTAATTACAAATTATTTATAAAACAAATATTATGACTATCTAGCTTAGCAATGAAATGCACATATGTAAAGCTAAGGAACATGTAAAAATACCATCTATGCAAAGCTCTCAAAAGAGAAAAGGCAGCCTATGCACAGGTACAGTATTTATCATTGGAATCTCTACTCCAAGAACTAGCGTAAGAAATGTTGCATGCCAGGCAGTGCTTGAACTTGTGCAAATGCTCACAAAGATATGCACATCTTCAGCACAATACCTATCCGCATACAATTCACTGGGAGGTTTCTATAATTAAAGTGGAACTAAAGGCAAAACTTTTTTTTAATTTTGAGGGAGGGTTATAAACCCGTCAGATTTTTTTGTTGTTGTTGCTATCTGTGTCCCATTAGGCAGGTTTCCCTTCACTTCCTGTCCCATAGCCAAAACAGGAAGTGTGAGGAAGTCTCTGCAATGTGAGGGAATACTGCTGTGCCACCAGAACTTGAGTTCCCATTGGAAGATTTCCCCTTAATTAGTGTTCTCAATCCAAAATGTTAGATTTTTAAAATTTCACTTACAATGATAACTATAAATAGGACAAATAGAGAGAGTGAATTTTAACAAGGCCAAGGCCACAGACAGCTTTAAAAACTGAAAAAGAAATAAAGAAAAGAGGGCGCACCAGCCTTGTGCATTATCCTTTGATGAGTTTATTATAAGAATAAATTAAAAACTACTCACAAGCATGTGAAAGAAAACTGCAATGTGAAAGCCTTAAACTGATGGCAATCGATCAGATATTGACAGTTTCCAGGTGATAAAGAGAAGGACATGAGAACCACTGCTGGCTGACGTGTTTCAAAGAGATACCTTCTTCCTCAGAGCCTGGCAGTGCTACCTCCTTCGGCTACTTAAATACATATTTACATAATACAGCTTTAAAAACTGACAGGTGTTCTAGTCGCTCTTTACATTATCTTGTATACAAATAATATTTTTAACAAAAAAAATGTTGCCTTTAGTTTTTTTTCAGTCTCTTTGAATTAAAGCCAAACACTAAGTAAATGTAAACCCTCGCCTTGTGCAACAACCCATTCAGTTTAAAATAGAATTGAAAGGCAAACGATTTGTGTATACAGTGGAACCTTGGATTGCGAGTAATGCGGTTAACGAGCGCTGTATTTTTAAAAATCCTGACACGGACTTTGGTGTTGTCTCGCAAAACGAGCAGGATTCAGGCCAAAGCGGTATGCAATACCATGTTTGGCCTGAGGTGGGGGGGCGCCTTAGCCGAACAGAGCCGAACGGAGTCAAACTTGCGCCGTTCAGAGCTTTCGAAAATGCTTGTAAAATCTACGAAATACTCTGTTCCCGAACCTTTCTGTGGCTTTCCGAGTTCAGCTGAGGTGTCCTTGGGTCTTTCCGTGTGATTCCGAGGCTCTTTGACGCCCCCCACCTCTGGCTACATGCGGTATTGCATGCCATTGAAGTCAGTACGAAACAAATTATTTTCGTTTCCAATGGGGAAACTCGCTTTGATATGCGAGTACTTTGGATTACGAGAATTTTCTTAAACGGATTATGCTCATAATCCAAGGTTCCACTGTACATATAAGGAAAAACATTATACATTTTTTCCCCCTTTTTTTAAAGTGATCTCTGTTCCCAGCTGCATAAGAGCTGTGGGAGCAGAAACAAAAGAATACTGGTCTTCCCTGTGAAAGACTGTGTGGGAGGAATAGGGGGGTGAGGGTGTCAGGAGTCAGGACACATCTGATCATTGGAGGAGAGCACAGTGGGCTTGATTTACTAAAACTAGAGAGTGCAAAATCTGGTGCAGCTCTGCATAGAAACCAATCAGCTTCTAACTTCAGCTTGTTCAATTAAGCTTTGACAAGAAAAAATGGAAGCTGATTGGTTTCTATGCACAGCTGCGCCAGATTTTGCACTCCCCAGTTTTAGTAAATCAACCACACTGAGTTCCCAAAGACCACAGTGTGCTCTCGTACCTAGAATGGTCAGTTTTTAATAGGAAAGCAGAGGGACTGACAGGAACACCAGGGATTTCACACAAAGAAAGCAATACAAAAAGAACAGGATATGTTTTTATACAAGTACATAGTACAGCAGGCACATATCAGGAATGTGAAATGTTGTGTTTACATTCTTTTTT
This sequence comes from Rana temporaria, assembly GCF_905171775.1. NCBI lineage: Eukaryota > Metazoa > Chordata > Amphibia > Anura > Ranidae > Rana > Rana temporaria. The sequence continues at coordinate 200,646,468 of NC_053493.1, forward strand.
TGATGCAATTATTTTCCTATGTAGCATGCACATTTTAAACTAACCAAAATAAGTTTATCTTGGTCTCATTAGACCACAGGACATGGTAATTCATGTTCTTAGTCTGCATGTCTTCAGAAAACTGTGGGCTTTCTTGTGCATCATCTTTAGAAGAGGCTTCCTCCTGGGATGACAGCCATGCAGACCAATTTGATGCAGTGTGCGGTGTATGGTCTGAGCACTGACAGGCTGACCCCACCCCTTCAACCTCTGCAGCAACGTTGGCAGCACATCTATTTCCCAAAGTCAACCTCTAGATATGACACTGAGCACATGTACTCAACCTCTTTAGTCAACCATGGTGAGGCCTGTTCTGAGTGGAACCTGTCCTGTTAAACCAGTGTATGGTCTTTGTCATCAGTTTCAGGGTATTGGCAATCATTTTATAGCCTAGGCCATCTTTATGTAGAGCAACAAGTCTTTTTTTCAGATCCTCAGAGAGTTCTTTGCCATGAGGTGCCATGTCGAGTGAGAGCGATAACACCAAATTTAACACACCTGCTCCCCATTCACACCTTAGACCTTGTAAAACGTATAAGTCACATGGCACGGGGGAGAAAAAATGGCTAATGTGGACATTTGGACATTTTCACTTAGGGGTGTACTCACTTTTGTTGCCAGCGGTTATAAAATAGTTACAAAAATGTGAGAGGTGTACTCACTTTGTGAGATACTTTATGTCTAAGCAATGTACCAGGAAGGCAGGGCCGATTTGGGCCCCTCTGATAACTCTTGTGTCCACCACTCCTTTCTGAGAACAGGCTTCCTGTAAACAGTGGGCTAAAAGAAGTGTAATACCATAGTTGCCAACATTGTAAAAAAAATGTATACATTGTTATATCTGTGGGCAGAGTCATATTATAATTAGGGGCGGGGCATGCGTTTTAAGGCGTAGTGTAGAGGAGAAAGAAAAATGCGGCATGCGTAGCAGTCCCCAGCAGCGGAGCCCTCCTTTACACCTGGTGTCCCCGGCAGCCAAGCCCTCCTTACTTCAGTGTTCCCAGCAGCTGGCAGCAGCGGAGCCCTTCATGTGGTGTCCCCCAGCAGGGGAGCCCTCCTTTACATGTGGTGTCCCCCAGCAGCAGAGCCCTCCCTTACATGTGGTGTCCCCCAGCAGTGGAGCCCTCCTTTACATGTGGTGTCTCCCCGCAGCGGAGCCCTCCCTTACATGTGGTGTCCCCAGCAGCGGAGCCCTCCTTTACATGTGTTGTACCCAGCAGCAGAGCCCTCCTTTACATGTGGTGTCCCCCAACAGTGGAGCCCTCCTTTACATGTGGTGTCCCCCAGCAGCGGAGCCCTCCCTTACATGTGGTGTCCCCCAGCAGCGGAGCCCTCCTTTACATGTGTTGTCCCCAGCATCAGAGCTCTCCTTTACATGTGGTGTCCCCCAGCAGCGGAGCCCTCCTTTACATGTGTTGTCCCCAGCAGCGGAGCCCTCCTTTACATGTGGTGTCCCCCAGCAGCGGAGCCCTCCTTTACATGTGTTGTCCCCAGCAGCGGAGCCCTCCTTTACATGTGGTGTTCCCCAGCAGTGGCAGCCAATGGGCAGGAGTAGACACGAGAGCAGCATAGTTCAGGGGGATCAGCTGAGTGTCTCACATGCACAGCATTTCACTGGCCCGGTATACAGATGGGACAGATAGCAGTGTTTTAGGAGGATGCAGACAGCTGGATAAGCACAAACCAGAGCAAGTGACCCGAAGAGAAGATCAGGGCAGATGCTCTCACCTCCCGTCTCCGTGCACTGTGTGTGTGCTGGAGGCAGCGGTAGCTCCACAGTCCATTTGACCTTCACACCCAGATCTGATTGTGAGTACAGTTCCTGGCTTTCTTGTGTGTGTGTTCAGTGGGGAGGGGAGAAGCCGATTGGCTGCCCCTCCCCTATCCACTGAACACAAGGGGAAATAATCCTCATGGCGGCGGCAGCGGCCATCTTTTTGTAGTCCGCCGGCCGTTTTTCCCTAAAACATTCCCGATTTTTCCAGAACAAAGGCAAAATCCAGAGAAATTAAATCGGGATGAGGGTCCAAAAATCGACATTGTCCCGGGAAAATAGGGACTGTTGGCAACTATAGTAATAAATCGGTAAGGGGCCACATTATTTCTACTGAGGGCCACATCCAATTCATTCCTGAAAAAGATTATAGCACTTCAGCTACTTGCAGTATAGCTACAATTGAAACTTACAAACCTTTTAGTAAGAGAGTTATGTACAGCTTAGCAGGTCACCACCATCCCGTAAGTGTTCCTGTTTGGTTTCAATATACAGATGATAACACAGATCTAATAAAGCACTTCTTATAGTGGAGGATTATTTTATATTTACTGTGTAAGTACATAATACTTTGTAGCTGCTGTTAAAATGAGGAAAAGAAGAAAACTGTGTTTAACAACCTAACCTGCATCTGTAAAATCCAATGTCAACTCCATGTTTTTTTTTTCATGCACTTTCGATTTAATTTTTCATGCACTTAAAAATCTTATGGATAGTATGGATTTCTGTCATTGAATGCAAAGTTGGCTTAACACAAACCATGCTGAATTGTTTTTTACTCTGTTTTCATTACTTCCTTGCATAAAGATGGGATCCGGTGACTTCATGTGTACAAAAAGTAATGTGATTAAACTAGACAGATCAAATACAGATGGTTTCATATCTGCCGCACTTCCTCCTTTAACATATTAGCAGAAATCTGTTTGCTGTAATAAAATTTGGCATCAGGGCCTGACCTCCATGGACCACTGTCAAAACAAGAAATGGCAGGCTGAACAGAACATTAGGAGGTTCCTTTATGATAACCATCTCATCACTTAGATATACTTATATTACACATTTTGATATAGAAATTCTACTGTACAACTTTAGATAGGTTAATGTCCACATGAATATGTTTATATTATAAAGGTAAAATGACACACTAGAAAATAAGTCTCAAAAATATCTTCTTTCCAGAATTATTTTATCTCTAATGCTTTTATATTAACTTTTGTACCCCCCTTTTTCAAAATTAAAATGGTTACCTTTTTTTGGGTACCTATTGTAAACTACTGGGATAACCTACTGTACATGTTCATTGGAACATCATTAGAGTAGTTGGCTGTCTCTTCTTCCTAATACTTTAGGGTGACCAGACATCTCTAGTTTCAGGGGACAGTCCCCTGATTGAGGACAATGTCCCCGGACCAAGTCTGTCCCCGGTTTTGTCCCCAGATTGGATTTAATAGGGGGAAGGGGCAATTTCAAAAACCCTGGGCCGGATTCAGAGAGCTTTGCCTATCTTTAGGCGGGCGTAGCGTATCTCAGATACACTACGCCACCATAAGTTTGAGCAGCAAGTTGTGTATTCACATACAACTTGCGCTTAAACTTACGGCGGCGCAGTGTAACTGGACCGGCATAAGCCCGCCTAATTCAAAATAGGCTGGTTGGGGGCGTGTACTATGTAAAATAGTACTGACCCCACATTTTTTACGTTTTCAACGAACGGCGCATGCGCCGTCCGTGGACATATCCCAGTGCGCATGCTCCAAATGACTTCGGCAAATCGTCATGCTTTCGATGTGAACGTAAATTACATCCAGCCGTATTCGCGAACGACTTACCCAAAAAACGTAAAAATTGCAAATTTAGTCGCGGGAACGACGGCCATACTTAACATTAGCTACGCCTCATATAGCAGGGGTAACTATACGCCGAAAAAAGCCGAACGTAAACGACATAAAAAAAAAACGCCGGGCGGTCGTTCGTTTCTGAATCGGCGTAAATAGTAATTTGCATATTCCTTGCGTAAACAGCTAGCGGCCAGCCAGAAAATGCAGCCTAAGATACGACGGTGTAAGACACTTACACCTGTCGGATCTTAGGGATATCTATGCGTAACTGATTCTCTGAATCAGGCGCATAGATACGACGGCCGGACTCAGAGATACAACGGCGTATCAGGAGATACGCCGTCGTATCTCCTTTCTGAATCCGGGCCAGTCAGTGCAGAATATAAATAACAAAAATGTATTTACACAACCCCGCTCCACCGTGCCTACTAGCATAGGGTGGTTGTATTTTTCCCATTATCTGTGCCCCTTTCTGATGATCATGTGCTGGTCGGAGTGGAGGGAATATTTCTTCAGTTTCAGGCACATGCCCATTCAGCTTCGCTCGCATGTTCTTCTGCCTTGGCTCAAATCCTGGCCAGCCACCTGCCTATCTCCTTGCCTTCCCTGGTGGAGTGATCTTCCTCCGCTCCCCATCCAGTAGTAGCCGGGGGCCAGAGAGTAAGGCCCCATACACACGATAGAATTTATCAGCGAATACGGTCCAGCGGACCGTTTCCGCGGATAAATCCTCTCGTGGATTTCGGCGGATTTTCATGCGATGGTGTGTACACACAATCGCATTGAAATCCGCGCCGAAATCCTCTTGCGATGACGTGTCGCGCCGTCGCCGCGTTTATGACGCGGCGACGTGCGCGACGCTGTCATATAAGGAATTCCACGCATGCGTCAAATCATTACGACGCATGCGGGGGATCCCTTCGGACGGATGGATTCGGTGAGTCTGTACAGACCAGCGGATCCATCCGTGGGATCCGATTACCGGGGGTAAGATATTCTGTGCATGTCGACAAATATTTATCTGCTGGAATTCGGAAAGATCCGCGGATAAATATCCGCCGGAGTGTACACACCATAGAATCTATCCGCTGAAACCCATTCGATGGGATTTATCTGCGGATAGATTCTATGGTGTGTACGGGGCCTAAGACTTGAGAGGCTGTGAGGCGGGCGGCGACGGGCAGAGAGTGCTGATTGTTGCCATTACTATTAAAGAAAAAATATGTCCCTGGATTTCATTTTAAAAATCGTCACCTTATAATACTTGCAACTGGCCCAAGGTGATGTGATGTGAAGCATGTGTGTTATCAGGAGGCTTGCTGGAAGGATCCGGAATATGGGATGTTGTCATATGAAAATGAAAGTGCAGGACTTGGTACACAACAGCGGCATAGTGTATCTCAACACAACATTACTGCACAGCATGTGAGAATTTGTTTTGTGGACTACTCAGCAAAAAAGCTATTAGAAATTAAATAGGGGGAGGAGTGATGGTAGGGAGTTCTTCTTTTATTAAAAATTTTGCACAAAAGAAAGTGAAAACATATTACTGAGCAAGGAGATCAAACTTAGCTTTAAGTGCTTGGTACAAAACAATCTCCCAACAAACATTTTAGTGCATGTAAAAATATATGCATTTTGATGACTAATCACAAAGTATAGCAGTATTTGACATTAAGAGCTGGTTTACACAAGATGCTTTCCAGTGCATTTTTAAACTGCATCCAGACAGCATGCACAAAGTTTTCCATGTATTCCATAGACCAAAGCTCACACCAGTGTAGTCAGTTCCAGTGCTTTCAATGAGAGTACAACCTGCTGCATTTTGTTCAACTTTAATGCATCAAAATGCCTGTAACTGTACTGGAATGCACCTAATGAAAATAAAAATACATGTTTCCCTGGCTTTCTACTCATCAGGTGTGCACTGCATTCTCTCTTTCTTTAGTGCCACCTTTCTGCCTACCTTCTTTCTGGTTTCTGATCTATTTCTTTTTCTTAGATCTGTATAGGTTATAAATTGCACCATTGTATGGATATTGGTGGGCTTAGTGGATACCACTTTGTTGTAGGGAACCTCCCCAGGACCCCTTGGACCTTGTGGTATTATATCCTATCTAACAGGTCTATCTCCTGTTGTTATATCAGTTCTCGTTTTCATACTGCTGCATTTTGTCTACCTTTGTAAGTTAACTTTTGTTACCACTGTCAATGCTAGCTCCTGCGTGGACGGAAACGATAACATGTTAGCTACTTGTTAAACTGAATAAAAATTATTGAAACAGAAAATAAAGAATTTTCAAGTGTCAAATAAAAAATGTAATGGACTGCATTGAAAACACATAAAAAGCATGTAAATGTGTATGCATCCAAAATTATGAAATTGTGGTGTGATAAGCCATAAGCCCTTAAAAAAATATTGCAAAAACCAAAATATATTTCCTGGTGCTTTCTTGGCAGCATACCTGTGATAGAGCTATGCCTAGACTCCTCCCTCAGGAACAGTGAATAGCATAAATTAAAGACGTAGTACTTTCCCTAACATTCTCCTTTTTTTCCCTCATACCTCTTGAGCTGGTGAAGAGTAGCAGTATGTCCATACCTCCGCCGACTTCAGCCTCTCCCGTGCACAGTCCCTGTTCTTGGGCCGCTATTGGCACTAATAAGACTGGGAACCCCTTCTGTAGATCTTTTGGGGTCTTGCAGAGTTTCCTCAGGGGAACGCAGTCTGCTGATATAACAAAACGATGAATGCTGGTAGATAAAGCAGGAGGATCAGCTTCCTTACATCTCTGGGTTGGTTAGATTTTTTTCTTCATCTAGTTAAAAAAAAAAAATAATAATAATAGTAATAATTTTCCCCTTTAAAACTTTTATTTTCGGTTTGCGCATGCACGATTAAGCCGACGCAGCTTGTTTTTGGAATGGGGGATAGCACCCCACCTGCCATTTTTGCAGGCTTGTGTCATGCTGGGGCTTGGCCATGGGCAAACAGGCTTTTTTGAGTCCGGCTCCCCACTTGCTCTGAGAGCGGTGTGAGAAGCGGAACAAGGCAGGTACAGGTGCTCTGACATGGCGGGGTGTGTCGAGGCGCTCTGACATGGTGGGGCGTGTCCAAGAGGCTTGGAAGACATAGTGTTCATCCGATTTTGGAAAAGTCTTGGGCAGCAGTTGGTGCGCATGCGCATTCGGCGGCGAGCCTATGTGGGCCATTTTGCATTAGGCAAAATAGTGCTTCTAGTTCCCTGATTAGTTAAGGTTGCCAGAAGGGGGGTCGGACATAGCAATTAGCCTGTCTACCCTTCAGAATTTAAAAGTTTGGGCTCAATTTGGACTGCTTCAGTCTTGTCAGCAAGCCGGGAAGCGGTCTTCTTGACTTATGGTACCTTTTCTCCCTCCTAAAATGTTCTAACCTTATTCTCATGTTCTCTTGCAGCTGATCCTCCTGCCCATTTTACCATGACCCATTCGTCAAAAAACCAAGACCATCTGTACGTGAGTATAAAAAAAAGTAGTGCATCACTGACAAACAAACTTTGCTTATTTCAGCCTTGTCCCCTCAAAGCGATCCAGAAAGTCTTCTAGACACTATGAAAACTACGACAGTCCAGAACGGAGGTCACATTTAACAAGCCAAAGGTCTTCAGGGAGGTAAAGGTCTCCGAGACATCATCACTCTCCTTCTCCTCCATCTCGGGCATCAAGGAAAAAGTGCTGGGCATGTGGCACTGTACCACTCCCTGATAAGTTGGTCTGTAAGGAGTGATCTAGGGCCTACGCGGTTAACCGGGAACTGGAGAGTCAGCAGGTGGTCGATCTACTTAACCAGACCATGAAGGCTATAATTCCTGCTCCACAGGTGTCTAAAGTTCAAGACATAGAACCCAGTATCCCGGGGACTTCAGCTATCAGCACTCCTCTGCCTGCATCAGGACGGACAGCTAGGGATTCACCACCGCAGGGTCCCTCCGAGTAGACTCTGAACTTTCTGGTTTCAGTTTTTCTCTGGTGCAGCCATTTATTAATCTGGTAGAACCACCGCAAAAATCAAGAATATACTTTAAGTTTCTTAAGAGAAAGCAGATTGTCTTTTCATTAATGGGCAAAATTAGAGAGATTGTAGAAGCCGAATAGAGCAAAACGGACAAAAGGTTTTCCCTAGCCTGTTAGACCAAGTTGCATCCATTAGCAGACACAGATAGTCAGTCTCTGACCTTGCTGACGGTGGTGTATGAGGCAGAAGTGAGCCTAGGAAAAAATGTAACCTTGTCGATGGAGGACTTAACTTCAAAGACCCCCTGGATAGGCAAATTGACCTGGACCTCAAAAGAAGTTACCTGGCTGCAGTGGCAGCCTGTAGGCCGGCCATTGCACTAACCTCTGTTTTTAACGCTATCAGGTCATGAACAGAGAATGTTGAGACAGCTCTTCACCAAGACGTCCCCAAAAATGACACAAATAAGGCTCTGGAAGAACTCAAATTGGTGGCAGATTTTGTAGGAGAAGCTGTGAATAACATGTTTCGCTATTCAGCCAACTAAATGCTGCATTCAATTATGGTGAAACAAGCCTCATGGTCAAAACCTTGGATGGCTGATCTGGCATCAAAGCAAAATTGGTGCAAGATTCCATTTGATGGAAATTCCTTGTTTGGTGAGAAACTAGACAAAGCTATTTCCCAATTAATAGGAGTAAAGTCTGGCTTGCTTCCCCAGGATAGGAAGGCCTGGACTAAAAAAGCCTGTCTTTCTAGATTTTGACAGTCAAACTTCAGAGACTTCAGGCAGTCGCAACTGTTTAAGGACAACAAAAGGTCATGGAGAGGCAGCTCCCCAGGAGGGGACGAAGTCTTTTTGACGCCTGAAGAGCGGAGACCGGCTAAAACATTTTTTTCCCAGCCTGGACTGTCAGATGCTGGGACTCATTGGTTCTATCAACAGTTCAGTATGGTCACTTTTGGACCTTTATTTGTCAGCCTCCTCACACATCCTTCAAAGGAACAGAGACACCAGCCTTCCTGCAGAAAGCCCTAGCTTTAAGCCAATTTAAAATGTCCCTTCAGCGTCAGGGGGCAGCTGTACCTGTCCCCTCATTGGAATTATTTATTTGTTCCTTGTACAGAAAAGAACAGGCGGATATAGGTTGGTGATAGACCTGAAAAGGCTCAACAGATATTTCCATCTTGAGAGCTTCAAGATGGAGTCACTACAAACAATCATCCAAGCCATACAACCAGGGGATTGGTTAATATTAGTAGATCTGCAGGATGCTTACCTTCCTATTCCTAATTTACCGTCTTTCCAAAAATACCTAAGACTTGCAGTGGATCATGTCCACCTACAATTCCAGGCTCTGTCCTTCGGCCTGTGCACCTCCCCTCGAGTGTTTACGAAAGTGTTGATATCTATCCTGGCCCCTCTGAGAGAGAAGGGACTAAAGATTGCTGTCAAACAACCCGAATCCGCTTATAGCACACAGGGACATACTTCTGCAGTCACTGTAAGAACTCAGATGGTTGATAAATCATGAGAAGAGCCAGCTTACACCAACACAGCACATCATCTATTTAGGGGCAATGTTCAAAATATGCCAGGGCACAGTATTATGACCTCAATCAAAAATGGGGGGCATCATCCAAAGAGTGTCCGAAATCATGCGGAAGTCTCATCTAACAGCTTCACAGTGCCTGAGTCCTCTTGAAAACAGTTAGTCCCATGGTCTCACTGGCATCTGAGACACTTACAGACAGGGGGCCATATTCTGAGAGAAGTTACGATGAAGTATCTCAGGATACTCCATCGTATCTCCCTTTTTTGGCCCGTGTATCTATGCGACTGATTCTTAGAATCATTTTCGCATAGATACACTTAAGATCCGCCATGTGTAAGTCACTTACACTGTTGGATCTTAAATGTAAGTACGCCGCCCGCCGCTAGATGGCATGTACGTGAAGGACTCATTTGCTTATGCAAATGAGCCTGCTACACCGATTCCCGAACGATTTTGCATCACGTACCCGTCGCTAACGTCGTTTGCGTAAGCGGAAACTTACTCCTGCTATATGAGGAGTAAGTTTCCGCAAGTCCCACCTAGTCCATGTTACGGATGGTGTCGGGTCCGCGTCGTGTTTTTCCGTCGGCTACGTCGTTTCCGTAAGTCGTTCTTGAATACGACTTTACGTCAATGACGCACACGTCGGCGTCATTGACGTTTTACGCCGAGAACTGGAGCATGCACACTGGGCTTTTTTAAGCCCGGCGCATGCGCAGTTACTTAGAATCGGGGGCGCGCTTAATTTGAATAGAAGCCGCCCCCTTGGAGATACGCGTGGCTACGCCGGGGCATTTACACTCCGCCGCCCCAAACTACGGAGCAAGTGTTTGGGGAATACAGCACTTGCTCCTGTAGGTTGGGGCGGCGGAGTGTAAATGCCTTACGCGCAGCCCGCGGACATTTAGCCAGAATATGGGCCAGTATTCCTAGCACAGTGGAGGAGACAGCAACTCTCTCAGACAATTCTATTAATGAAACAAATGTGCAGGAGCTTGCGTTGGTGGACGATTTTAGAGCATCTCTCCAGATCCCATCATTTGGGAGCCCACTCATGGACCATAATTATGTCTGATGCAAGCAGACAGGCGTGCCCATTGCAATGAAATCAAGATTCAGGGAAGATGGTCTTTTCCCACCGGAGGCGTAGTGTCCAACATCCTAGAGATGAGAGCAGCATTCCTAGCCTTGACCTCATTAACACCTCAGGTCAGGGAACGGAGGGTACTTCTGTGCCTGGACAACAGGGCAGCAATCTCATATCTACAGAGACAGGGGGAGCACACAGAGCAGAACGCTTCTGAGGGAGGTGGAACCAATAATGATCTGGGCGAAAAGAAAACTGTAGATCTCAGAGCGATATATCTCCCAGGCAGAATGAACACAGAGGCAGACACCTTGTCAAGGAAATTTGGGAACAACAATGAGTGGACACTTCATCCCCATATATTCAACCAGATTTCAAAGCTATAGGAAACCTTGCAGGTTGATCTCTTTGCTACATGGAAGAATACCAAGCTCAGGAGATTCTTCTCTAGCCTTCCAGATCCACAGGCAGAGATGGTGGACGAGCTACCATGCCCTTGGAGATTCACCATGGCATATGCCTTCCCTCCTCACCCACTCAGTTTCTCCTCAGGCTTCTAAGAGAACCAGTACAAGTACTGGCAGTATTGCCATACTGGCCAAAGAGACCATGGTTCCCGCTAGCCATGCACCTCAGTGTGGGTCCCCCTATCAGGATTCCTCCATTCCCTCATCTTCTTACTCAAGGCAAACTAGATCATCCAAACCCACAGAGGCTGGATCTTCAAATATGAAAGTTGAAAGGAAGTTGAGAGGAGGAGGTTTGAGTCGTTAGGTTGTTCCCAGGAGGTCATATCCACCCTTCTTAAAGCCAGGAAACCAACAAAAAATGCAATGTATGCCAAGATCTGGGACAGTCTCTTATCCTATGCTACCAAGATGAAGTTAGATCCAGTCTCTCCCTCTGCTTCCAATATTTTGGGATTACTTCAGATCAGTCTCGAGTTGGGGCTCGGCCTGAGCTCCCTTAAGGTGCAAGTGGCAGCAATTTCTGCAGTGACTAACACAAGGTGGGCAGAAGGTCCACTAGTAGTCACATTTCTCAAAGGGGTACTGAAGATACGTCCACCTGTCAGGCGTCCCTTTCCTAAATGGGATCTTCCCCCAATACTAGAAGTATTATCCAGTCATCTGTTTGCACCGGTAGAAGAAACCTCAATATGGAATATAACCAACATTTCTTTTGGCCATCACATCTGGCAGAAGAATTTCAGAACTCCACTCCTTAGGAATAGGGGACGAGCATATCTCTTTTTTTCTCCTAGGGTTCACACCTTAAGTTACCACGCCAGCACATCTAATAGAGCCATGGGCGTTGCCAGTTTTTACCGACTCGGATTCCTGTCATGAGTCCTCAGGGCGTACTTGGAAGCTACTGCAAAATCCAGGATCTCTGGAGAGATTGTTTATCGTCCCGTGGGACAGAAACAGAGGAAAGGAAGCTTCCGGCAGAACCTTGGCATCCTGGGTTGTTAAATTTATACAAAAAGCTTACAGGGTCAAGAACATGGAGTCTCCATCTCAAGTGAATGCTCATTTGACTAGAGCGATGTCAGCATCAGAGACAGCAAGGTTGAATGTTTCTTTGGAAACAGTATGCAGGGCATTTCTTAAAGTGGAGGTTCACCCTAAAAAACAACTTTCTACCATGCCATGCAGCATACTAGCGTCAGCTACAGTATGCCTTTATTTTTTTTTCCACTGTACTCACAGTTTAATCCATTAGTTTCGTTTTAGACACCCGCGGGGAGTAGGCGTTCCTATGAAGAGGGGAACATGATTGACGGCCGGCTATGGCGCGTCACGCTTCCCAAAAATAGCCGAAGTAAGACTCGGCTCTTAACGGCGCTATACGGCGCCTGCGCAAAGACTAGGAGCTGACTGCGCAGGCGCCATGAAGAGCCAAGTCCTATTTCGGCTATTTTCGGGAAGCATGACGCGCCATAGCCGGCCGTCAATCATGTTCCCCTCTTCATAGGAACGCCTACTCCCCGCGGGAGTCTGAAACTTAACTAATGGATTAAACTGTGTGTACAGCAGGAAAAAAAAAATAAAGGCATACTGTAGCTGACGCTAGTATGCTGCATGGCATGGTAGACAAACATTTTTTTTTTTTAGGGTGAACCCCCGCTTTAAGCACTACTGTATTGACCCAGGGGCTCCCACAATGGTAGAGTTTAGAAGAAAAGCAGTTCATGCAGCTATGTCAGTGTCTAATTAAAATGTATTAGCATCAAACGCACCCATGTCAGCTAGTTATTTATCACAGGTATGCTACCATGGAGGCACCCTGAAAAACTAAAAATTGTATCATACTGAAATTTTCCTTTCCTGGTGCCTATCCATGCCAGCATACGCTCCCACACTCATTATTCTATGTTGTGGAGAATGTTGGGGGAGGGACTACATCTTTAGTTTATGCTATTCACTGGTCCTGATGGAGGAGTTGAGGCATAGCTCGATCACAGGTATGCTGCCATGGATAGGCACCGGGAAAGGAAAATTGCGGTAGGTATGATACAATTTTCCATTTTTAAAACATCTGTAGTGCCTTACTCTAGTTAGGCTACAGGGCTAAATTTAGATTTTGACTTTAGTGCAGTCAGTGGCGCAGTTATCTATGTCTTGGTCTGTTTAGGATTTCCTAGCTGGGTGTTTGATATATCCCACCTGCTTCTGGAAGAAGAAGATTCCAGAATATGTGGCAGGGAGGGGCTGCTGCCCCTGGGAGATCTTCTGAAAGAAGAAATTGCAGTCTGAGCCTCATGAAGGAGCTGGGCTGAGGGCCTGTGGAACATTGTAAAAGTAGTCTTGAAGTCCAGGTCTGGAGAAGGTTTTTTTTATCTCCTTCACATGTGGATGCTGGGTGGCAGATAGCTCCTAAACATTGTAAGCAAGACAAATTGCAAGTAAGACCCGATTTGGGAATTTAGTGTGCGCCTGCTCCTATAAGGATTTTCTGCTAAGAGGTTTTTACTCCAATTGATTGCTACTATTGTTTTGGACTATCCTGTGTTCCTAACGCCTTCTCCTGTTCAAATTCTTCAGAAATAAACAATATAAAGACATCCCCTACATGAAGCCATTATTGTTGGTGTGCATGAGACTGTGCACTAACAAGGGAGATCTGGGCATATTTTCAGCACCCTTTCGAGGGGGAAAGCACTACAACTCTAAAAGGCAGATAGTTAGCTGGATTCAAAAAGACGCGCCTAACGTTAGGCAGGCGTAGCGTATCTCATATACGCTATGCCGCCGTAAGTTAGAGAGGCAAGTGCTGTATTCACAAAGCACTTGCGTCCTAAGTTACGGCAGCGTATCGTAAATGTGCCGGCGTAAGCGCGCCTAATTCAAATTGTGAAGAGGTGGGCGTGTTTTATGTAAATAAAGCATGACCCCCCGTAAATGACGTTTTTATCGAACGGCGCATGCGCCGTCCATGGACATATCCCAGTGCGCATGCTCCAAATTACACCGCAAAGACTCATTGGTTTCGACGTGAACGTAAATTACGCCCAGCCCCATTCACGGATGACTTACGCAAACAATGTAAACATTTTAAAATTTGACGCGGGACCGACGTCCATACTTAACATTGGCTGGGCCAGCTTTTTGGTGGACTAACTTTACGCCTGAAAACGCCTTACGTAAACGGCGTATCTTTACGGCGACGGGCAAGCGTACGTTCGTGAATAGGCGTATCTCGCTGATTTACGCCTTCTAGGCGTAAATCAGCGTACACGCCCCTAGCGGCCGGCCAAAATAGACAACTAAGATACGACGGCGCCTGCTGTCGTATCTTAGCTAGATTTAAGTGTATCTCAATTTGATAATACACTTAAATTTACGACGGCGCAGATTCAGAGTTACGACGGCGTATCTACTGATACGCCGGCATAAACCTCTCTGAATCTGGCTAACTGTATACAATATGACTGGCAGTTTAAAGGCTGTCCTAGTAAGCAAATTAGCGGTTTGTTGAATTAAGAGGAAAAAACCCTTTCACGTTGCTCCGTTGAAAAAACGTGGTAAAAACACATATGCGGTTTTAAAGAGTTTTTGATGTATTTTCTAGTTGCTTGACTCCCAGCATGCACCTGTGAAACAGATGTTTTTTTTAAAAAACGCACCAAGAATGCAACTCTGGTGTGCTTTTTTGATTTGAATGGGAGGTGCATTTTTGGTGCACTTTTTAAATAGGGCACCAAAGATGCAGCATGCAAGACTTAAAAAACGCACCACACCTGCAGTGCACTGGTGTTATGAGTTCCATAGGATTTAAAGAAAATATTTTCAAGGCCGATCATAGGCAGGGTGCACAGGGTGCTTTGCACCCAGGCACCTGCAGGGGTGGGGGCACCGAAGTGACAGATTTCACCCCTCCCTCCTTCTCTCCTTGTTTGTGTCCAACCAGAACTAGTGTTCTGAGCATAGGTGTGTGTCAGTCCGGGAACTGACGTGTGAGCATAGGGCAGTCCATCCAGCCTGGCAGTGCTCGGGGGAGGGGCCGCTCCTCTTTCTGACACAGAGTTCTAGTTTTCAGTGGCTGCTGAGTGCTGATGTGCAGGAATGAATTCTTCACACTGGGAGTCTTGGATTCCGAACTCCAGTTGGAATGCCTCCCCCTCCCATCTCTATCTCGGGCTGCACAGAGAGAGAACCGAGGTAAGTCACAGTGTTCAGTGTGCTGTGTTCAGTGTGCTGTGTGCTGTGGGATGGCATCCCCAGCATCCCTTTATACGTGCTCTGGGCTGCCCCATGCTCTAGATGTTTTATGGCATGATATATTGCATAGGATACACAGCCCCTGCCCATTCCTGTGCCTCAGTAGTCCATCTACAGATGAGATATATAATGAGATGTACCAAGAGCCCTTTTACACTGACAATGTGGGGGCATCGGCGGTAAAGTGCCGCTAGTTCTATAGAAATATTTCTGCACCCAAGCGCCTGTCACCCTAGGATCGGCCCTGAATATTTTTATTGTGTTTTTCTTGCGCCTTTAGGGAAAAGTGCAGCAAAAACACAGTGTAAAAGACCCCAAAACACAAGTCTCTAGAGTATACAGTTTAATAAATATGCATCATTATTAAAAACCTAAAGCTGCTCAGCATGCTGGGAAATCTCTGAACTTAAACAGAAAGAAAATTACTAGGGATGTGATTCATGTTTGCCACAACTGTGGATTCACTGCAATTATGTTTGGTTTCAGTAAGGAAGTCCCAGTGAATTTAAATTTAAATTCACCCTGGCAAATATTTTCAACTATAATGCATTGTATGGCCTTCGTACCATGGTAAGCAGACTCAAAAGGGCCAGTAAAGGGGTCTTTTGGATTAGCTATGCCCTGTGCTGTTGAAGAATGAGCAGGCAGAGTGTCAGTGTACTCAAGCTACTGTAGGCCTTTTCTGCTGTACACCTATAGCAAATAAACAAAGTAAACTAGTGCACTTCTCTAATTATCTACATCATGTGTGTAGATGCTTAAAATATAATCAAAACTTGATCCTGTGCTGGATATCCCGTGTTTATCTGTGTCCAGAACAAGGATGTGAACGACGTTGCGCAGATCAATAACTCTACCACATATAACACACACACACACAACCATAGGTGTGCGCAGCCTATTGGATTAGGGTGTGCACCCCAAAACGCGCATCAACCAGCGTAGCAGCCGGCGCGTTGCAAGTAATATGTAAAGCCGTGCCGAACTCCCTATAAAAGTCTATGGGAGAAATCAAAAGTGTTCATTTTAAAGGCTAATCTGCAAGTTTTGTCCTAAAAAGTGTTTGGGGACCTCAGTCCTGCCCCAGGGGACATGTATCAATGCTTTTTTTATTTTTTAAAACGGCCGTTTTTTTGGGAGCAGTGAAATTAATAATGCTTAAAGTGAAACAAAAAAAGTGAAATATTCCTTTAAATTTCATACCTAGGGGGGGGTGTAATGTCAGCATGTGAAATAGCGCATTTTCCCCCGCACTTAGAACTGTCCCTGCACAAAATGACATTCTGGAGGAAAAAAGTCATTTAAAATTCACACGCGGCTATAATGAATTGTCGGCTCTGACAATTCAGACAGGATTCATTCATAAAACAAAAACAAAAAATGTGTAGGGGTTCCCCCAAATTAAATTACCAGGCCCTTCAGGTCTGGAATGGATATTAAGGGGAACCCCGCCGTAAAAAAAAAAAAAAATGGCGTGGGTTCCCCGCAAACATCCATACCAGGCCCTTCAGGTCTGGTGTGGATTTTAAGGGGAACTCCACCCCAAATTTAAAAAAAAAATGGCGTGAAGTCCCCCTAAAAATCCACACCAGACCCTTATCCGAGCACGTTAACCTGGCCGGCCGCAGAAAAGAGGGGGGGACAGAGTGCGGCCCCCCCTCTCTCCTGAACCGCACCAGGCCACATGCCCTCAACATGGGGAGGATGTCCCCATGTTGATGGGGACAAGGGCCTCATCCCCACAACCCTTGCCCGGTGGTTGTGGGGGTCTGCGGGTGGGGGGCTTATCAGAATCTGGAAGACCCCTTTAACAAAGGGGACCCCCAGATCCTGCCCCCCCCTATGTGAAATGGTAATGGGGTACATTGTACCTCTACCATTTCACCCCAAAAAAAAGCCAAAGTGTTAAAAATGACAGTAGCCGGTTTTTGACAAATCTTTTAATAAAATCTTCTTTTCTTCTTTCATTCGGGTTTCTTCCTCTGCTTCTTTCTTGGGTCTTCTCGTCCACATCTTGCCCGACGTCTCCTCCTATCTTCTCTGTCCATCCTTCAGCCTTCTCGTCCACATCTTTCCCGGTGTCTTCTCCTGTCTTCTCCGTCCTTCAGGCCTCTCGTCCGCATCTTGCCCGGTGTCTTCTCCTGTCTTCTTCTCAGTCCGCCAGCCTTCTCGTCCACCTCTTTTTCTTCCCCGGACGCAGCGCTTGAAATTGAATTGGCCGCTCCTGGGACCGCTCCTGGGACCGCTCCTGGGACCCGCCCCCCTCTGACGCCACAAGTAAACTCCTTAGAAGGTCATGTGCGTCAGAGGGGGGCGGGGTCACAGAGCGTCACACGGCGGGGGAATTCAATTTCAAGCGCGCCTTCCGGAGAAGAAGAAGCCGCCGCACTATGCGGACGAGCTTCCAAATGAAGTTCCCGCCGTGTGACGCTCTGTGACCCCGCCCCCCTCTGACGCACATATGCCACACGCGGACTTTCATATGAGTTAACCTGTGGCGTCAGAGGGGGGCGGGTCCCAGGAGCGGGAACACGGCGGGCTCTTCAATTTCAAGCTCAGCGCCCAGAAGATCAAGAAGATGTGGACAAGAAGGTCGACGGACAGAGAAGAACATGGGAGAAGACGTCGGGCAAGATGAGATGAGAAGACCCAAGAAAGAAGCAGAGGAAGAAACCCGAATGAAAGAAGAAGAAAAACCGCGGAAAGAAGATTTTATTAAAAGATTTGTCAAAAACCGGCTACTGTCATTTTTAACACTTTTGTCACTTTTTTTTGGGGTGAAATGGTAGAGGTACCATGTACCCCATTACCATTTCACATAGGGGGGGCCGGGATCTGGGGGTCCCCTTTGTTAAAGGGGTCTTCCAGATTCTGATAAGCCCCCCGCCCGCAGACCCTCACAACCACCGGGCAAGGGTTGTGGGGATGAGGCCCTTGTCCCCATCAACATGGGGACATCCTCCCCATGTTGAGGGCATGTGGCCTGGTGCGGTTCAGGAGAGGGGGGCGCACTCTGTCCCCCCCTCTTTTCTGCGGCCGGCCAGGTTAACATGCTCGGATAAGGGTCTGGTGTGGATTTTTAGGGGGACTCCACGCCATTTTTTTTTTAAATTTGGGGTGGAGTTCCCCTTAAAATCCACACCAGACCTGAAGGGCCTGGTATGGATATTTGGGGGGACCCCATGCCATTTTTTTTTTGTTTTTACGGCGGGGTTCCCCTTAATATCCATTTCAGACCTGAAGGGCCTGGTAATTTAATTTGGGGGGACCCCCATACATCTTCTTTTTTTTTTGTTTTAATGAGCAATGATTGTATTCTTTATAGCCATGAGTACTTTAAAATTACTTTTTTTTTCACTTCAGAAATGACATCTTGTACAGGGACAGTTCTAAGGACAGGAAACATGCGTGTAAACCCCCTCCCCCCCTGTATGAAATTTAAAGGAATATTTCACTTTTATTATTTCACTTTAACCACTTCCATACCGCGCCTATTCTGGCACTTCTCTCCTTCATGTAAAAATTATATTTTGTTCCTGGGAAATTACTCAGGACCCCCAAACATTATCTATAATTTTTTAGCAGACACCCTAGGGAATAAAGTGGCGGTCATTTTTTATTTGATTTCCAACGATATTTGCGCAATAATTTTTCTAACGCCTTTTTTTTTGGCCCAAAAAAAAAAACACGGTTCATGAATAACAAAACAGTAAAGTTAGCCCAATTGTTATGGATAATGTGAAAGATGATGTTACACCAAGTAAATAGATACCTAACTTGTCACGCTTTAATATTGTACACACTCAGGGAATGGCGCCAAACTTTGGGACATAAAAATATCCATAGACGATGCTTGATTTTTTTTTACAGGTGACCAGTTCAGAGTTACAGAGGAGGTCTAGGGCTAGAATTATTGCTCTCGCTCTAACGCACGCGTCAATACCTCACATGTGTGGTTTGAATGGTGTTTACATATGTGGGCGGGACTTACATGCATATTCGCTTCTGAGTGCAGGCTTCTAGGGACAGGGGCGTTTTAATTATTTTTTTATTATTTTTTACCTCATATTTTTCTTCTTGCACTTTTTTGTCACTTTTTTTTATTTTGGATCACTTTTCTTCCTATTACAAGGAATGTAAACATCCCTTGTAATAGGACTAGTGTGTGACAGGTCCTCTTTATGGAGAGAGGCAGGGTCAATAAGGCTGGAAAGCATGGTATTGAAAAAAAAAAAAAAAGATCTCATGCTTTCAGCTGCAATCATGTTCGTTCAGCACAGTGGTGTAGTGTATAGCACTTTGACCTAGCAGCAAAAGGGTCGCTGGTTCGAATCCCGCCCGTGACTTCATCTGCCTGGAGTTTGCATGTTCTCCCTGTGCCTGCGTGGGTTTCCTCCCACACTATAAAAACATGCTGTAAATCGGATCCTGTCTAAATAAGCCCTAATATGCAGTAGTATATTTAGGATTTGTGCTGCCCTAGGCCTGACTACATTTCTGCACCTCCTAATAGAAAAATGACCCACCCCTTCCTGTCAAGGCCACACCCTGTTTTTGTATGACCCGCCCAGGAATTTTCAGGGGACCCACATACTAGTTCTGGGGGGGAGGGGGGTTACTGGTTTCCCTTAATTTGCATAGTTTTTCTCTCACTTCCTGTTTGGCTATGGGGCAGGAAGTGAAGGCAAATCTCCCCAATTGGACACAGATACTACAAAATAAACTGACAGGGCCTATAACCCTCCCTCACTCTATCCAAATGTAAAGAAAATAAAACGTGTTGATTATAGTTCTAGTTTAAGCACAAATTTCAGAGAGTTTTATTGAGAGGCCTAAGAAAATATAACCATGCCAATAGGCCAGGATACAGCGTTGCTAATATGTATGAATGTGTGTTAGGGCCCCCCACAAACACCACCCAATGTTAATACTTATTTGCAAATTAATATTTTTGTATTTATCTGCTCATTTTTTGGGGATGTCTGCACCCCTGATAGTGACAACATTTGTGAGGTGTCTTCACCCTTTCTAATTCAAATTCATTCACTTCCTGTCAAATAGCCAAACAGGAAGTGAGGGTAAATCCTTACTAATATCTTTTCTTGGGGACACAGAGATCAATCTAAATAGTTTCCCATTATGCAAATTGCACTCTAGCATTTTGCTGTGTACACCCCAAATTATTAGGGATCTTGGACTTTGGGGTCCATTTACTAAAGGCAAATCCACTTTGCACTACAAGTGGACAAGCAAGGAAGAAAACAAAACAACTTTGCTTCTACAGGATTGGATGTTAAAACCATCAGTGCTTCCTCTCTTATTTTCAGCCACTACGCTTGTACTGCAGAGTGGCTTTGCCTTTACTAAACCCAAAACTAAAGAATCATTTGGGGCAGGGATCCTCAAACTACGGCCCTCCAACTGTTGTAGAACTACACATCGCATGAGGGCTTGTAATGCACTGACATTCACAGACATGACTAGGCATGATGGGAATTGTAGTTCCTGAACAACTGGAGGGCCGTAGTTTGAAGACCCATGATTTGGGGTGTACACAGCAGTGCTGGAGTGTAATTTGCTTAATGGGGACACTAGTTAGATTGACCTGTGTCCCCAAGAAAAGACACTGGTAGGGTTTTAACCTCACTTCCTGTTCAGCTGTGTGACAGGAAGTGAAGCCAATTTTAAGAAAAGGGACACAAAGCTCAACCCAAAAAAAACACAAGCAGGGGTTCTAACACTCACTTGGCTTCCCTCAAACACCCACAATTAGAATAGGATTGCCTTGCGCTAGATTTAAGCACAGTGCTGTAAATCAGCACTTCAAGCCTGTCCACCAATAGCCCCCCCCCCCCCCACAGGCCATGTTTGCAGGTTTTCCTTCATCTTGCACATGTGCTTTAAAAGACAGTCTGGACAGCAATTCTTGATAAGAAAAATCCACAAAACATGTCCTGTCGGGGGTACTTGAGGGCTGAAGACCACTGCAGTAAAAAGAAAATACTTACCACTTTGTCTTTAAATTCATGGAGAATAAACATGGCAAACATTTCATGATTACACACCAGGAAAGAAGCTTAGACAAAAATCACACCTAATTTGTTAGGCCCAAACCTATTTCAGCTGCAGCTGTCAAAATATGTAGCATGAAAAAGTAACAAAAAACAAAACTTCAGTAATTTTTATTGGTCAACAAAACAAGGAAAGCAAAAAAAGACAAACACACACACACACACACACACACACACACACACAAACAAAAATACATTTCAAAAATCAAAATAAACATAGGTTTAACGTCCCAACATCTTCACAAATTTTTATCAAAATAAGGCAGCAGAGACAAATACATCAAAGTGAACATCATTTAAAAATAAACAAAAACCATTGGCAAAATAAAAATAAACATGCAACAAACCACATTTTTGTTTAGCAACAGCATGCCTGCCTGCCCCTATGAGGGCAGCTGAGGACTGATCGATCCACGCTTTTTATAACATGTGATAGTAATGAAGCAATTGAAATCACATGAACAAATTTCAGTCTCTAGTTTGGGTGAGCTTGTAAGTGCTTACACCTGGTATTAACCCAACCAAGCTTCTATGAGCATCCAAGTGATTTTCACCTTTTAAAAAGAAAGGATAATTTTTTCTAAGTGTCTGAGCAGACTCAGTTCATCACACATGTAGGAACAAAGCTGCAATGGCATGAGAGTTTTTTTCTTTTTTTTCCCCTGAACTCATGCTTTCCAGCCTGAAGGGGAGGTCTTAGTGAATTATTACGTAACAAAACTAAATAATAATAATTAAAATGCCCCTGTCCTTACAGTCAGAAGTGAACACGCACATTTAATAATCTATTTGTGGGAATAAAAAGGACGACAATTTTGATTGGGAACCAGTTAAAACGACGCAGTGCCGAATCACAAAAACTGGCCTGGTCATTGACCAGTAATATGGTCTGGGGCTCAAGTGGTTAAAAATTAACAAAACACTAAAGTTAGCCCAATTTTTGGTGATAATGTGAAAGATGATGTTACACCGAGTAAATAGATACCTTACATGTCACGCTTTACTATTGTAAACACTCATGGAATGGGGCCAAAATTCAGTACTTTAAAATCCCCATAGGCGACTTTTTTTTTATTTTTTAGGTTACCAGTTTATAGCTACAGAGAAAGTCTCGTGCTAAAAGTATTACTCGTGCTCTAACGCACGCGTCAATACCTCACATGTGTGGTTTGAACGATGTTTACATATGTGGGCGGGACTTGCGTAAGCCCCGCCCACATATGTAAACACCGTTCAAACCACACAAGAAACCGGCGTGGGTCCCCCTCCTGGGGTACATTAGGCTCTTCGGCTTGATCCGGAACGTGAGGGGTTAAACCCACGGCGAAAACCAGCGTGGGGTCCCCCCCCAGATCCAGACCAAGCCCTCATCCCAGGCAAGGAGACTGGCCCGGACAGGAATGGGGGTGGGGACGAGCGAGCCGTACCGTACCAGAGCCGTACCAGACCGCATGCCCTCAACATGGGGGAGTGTGTGCTGTGAGGGAGGGGGGCACTGCCCCCCCACCCCACAGCACTCTTGTCCCCATGTCGATAGCAAGGAGCTTCATGGTGAAGGGGGTCCCGGCGGAAGACGGCGAAGCCCGGGGCTTAATGGGGTAGTGGTGGGGGGCCCAGGCAGAAGACCCCCAGCTGACTAATAAATACATTTTTAAATGTGTGTGGTGTATTATTTTTTTACATTTTTTCCCCAGGTGAATGGGTAGGGGTACAATGTACCCCATACTCATTCACATAGGGTGGGGGGGGCGGCATCTGGGGGTCCCCTTATTAAAGGGGACTCGCAGATTCCGATTAGCCCCCGATTAGCCCCCGCTCGCATACCCCGACAACCAATGGCAAGGGTTGTCGGGAAGAGGCTCTTGTCCCTATCGACATGGGGACAAGAGTGCTGTGGGGTGCTAAGAGCCTAATGTTCCCCTTCATGGTCAGCGCAGGCTGAAAACCGCTTGGAGAGTCCCGTGCGCCGCATCACGCAGCGCAATCACGGGTACGCCGCTTGGTATTTACCAAGATTTTCTCAGCGTACTGACAAGGCGCACGGGAATCCCTGAAATTTCCCTGTACGCATGCCCAGTATGAAAATGAACCTCCCGAGGTTCAGGCGCACTGTGCAAGCGTACGGGGATCGGTTTCCAAAAAACACTTTCACTTTCAATTCGGCCCGCCAAACACATTCAAACACATGTCACTTCACTTCCCCTGCATCACCCCACCTCCCCCCTAATAATCTCCCGCCCGAATCCCCGCAATTTACATTTCAATGTGCCGTGCGCCAGGTCTATCAGGCGCACCATGCGCCCTCTCCTGGGCGCACTGAGCACTTTAGTAACTACTGAAATACACTGCACTAGCAGCGTATTTCAATAGTAAATGTCAAAACGGCTGCTACTCCTGCTTTTACTCCATGAGTCATTGAGTAAAGGCTTGGTAAATCAGCCCCACACTCTTTTAAATAAATGTAAACAAACATTTTGAAATGTGTTAAAACAAAACAATTTTTAATATTCAATACATTTTACATCTTATGGCAGAGCTGGTCAGAGGGAGAATGGGGGTGAGAGAGGGAGGAGATGGGATTAGCTGGGAGTGGTGGTGGTGATCAGTGCCAGTGCTAAGGGGTTGATCAGTGGCAGTTGTGGTGGGGGGTAATGGGATCAGTGGCAGTACTGGGGTGGGATGAGTAGCAGTGGTGGGGGGGTGGGAATGAGTGGCAGTGCTAGGGGATTGATGGGATCAATCAAGAAGGAACGCCAAGTCCCGCAGCCCATACCCGGAAGCGGCGGAGAAGATGTATCTCTAAAACGGTAAGTACGGCTTTGATTTTAAAAAAACTAGCCAATTCCCCTAGACAAAATTAACATGAATCTAATCTTAACAATTGTCATTTCCGGGTGAACCTCCACTTTAACATTGTTCCTCACTTTGTTGTATCATAGATGTAGCCCCTTATCCTAAACAGGAGCCACTTTGTCAATTTAGTTTGTTTTGCTGAGCTGTAGTTAGGTCAGACTGATTGTATTGTTTTTCACCTGTTTTTTCTCTAAGCTTAAGTTGGTTTGTGATTTCTCACTGTCGCCAGTAGATGTCACTGGTATCACTTGTCATAGTATGAGATTTCACAATCCAGTAGGAGGTTTTTGCCACTGGTGCAGGCTGGGGGGGAGGATATAAATGTATGGGGTAAGCCATGTGCGTATTTTCTCTTTCCCTGGGCTAAGGCCTAGGTAGATGCTGCTGGATGGAGCTCTGCTGTTAGGCTCAAATGCCTGTTTTGGGGCCTAATGTGTGCTGAAGTGGTCCTGAAGCTGTCCTGCCTGGTCTGGAGGAGGCTGTGCCAAGGAGGAGACCCAGCGGAGGCCCCTTACTGGAGATGTCCAGGCTGGTCTCACAGAAGGGCCTGATGACTCTTGGAGGACACACTGAAATCGTTTACATTGTTGCCGTGTCGGCTTAAAGGTTCTGACACTGTGATGCTGCACATTGAACGACAAAGTCTGTAAGTGATCTGCTACAGTATCTGGGACCCCTAACCCTCACCTCCTTAATCATTTTGCAATAAAACTTTAAAAAACAAAAATTACCAAATATCCCTTCTCGGTCCCCCCATTTTAGTCATGGACTCAGCCCTGGGGTGAAATGCTGGCCCACCCTTGTCTCTGGAGGTGCTATACGGTCTTTGAGGTGTGAGAGGGGTGCTACATAAACTGCATTCAGTAGATAATTTGACATTGATAATCCATTTTTTTCCTCTTTCATGTTGGCATTATTGTAACCTCTTCCTAAAACAGGTCTAGAAAAACCTCTCCAAAAACCTAATAAACATTACATTAGCATCTGTTTACATTTTATATCATACATCAGTACAAGTCATATGCAATTTAATAAATTGTCCCACTGTGAACCCTTTAATAGTGTACCTAGGGTGCCCCAAGTCTAAATATAGCAATGTATTATAAAAAGCCTGACAAACCATCTAGTACTCCGCTGCAAATAAACAACAAATCATCTATAATGTGTGTGGAAAAATATGTGATCTAAATAGTCTATTACCTCCAAAAATGTTGGACTGCTTCCACCAATGTATATACAAGTTAGCTAGGGAAGGAGAAAATGTAACTCCTAATGCCATCCAGCACTTCTAGAGGTTGCAAGTACCATGATAAGAAAACATGTTTGAGTTAACAAATACTTCAATATAAATGCTTTAAGTGTTAAAGTAAATTGACTATGACGATGCAAATAATATGTGGCTGCTACTAACACCAGTTTGTGTGGAATAAAAGATTGTACACTTTGAGCATCATAAGTGTTCCAAATATCACCTACATTACAAGAAAAGTATACAATAACTGTACTACTAATAGCTTCTGGTCTAGCTACTGATTCAGGCCCCATACACACTATTAGATTTTCTGCAGATTTTTGTCTTCAGATTTATCAAAAGTGTAGGGGTCTGCTTTATTGCATACAAATTGAAACTCTTGAGGTTTGACCTCATATAATATGGTTTTGGTAAATCTGAAGACAAAAATCTGCAGAAAATCTAATAGTGTGTATCCTCCTCTCCACCTGGCTGCTCCCACCCTGTCCTCCTCTGCATCTGGCTGCTCCCACCCAGTCCTCTTCTCCACCTGGCTGCTCCCACCCAGTCCTCCTCTCCACCTGGCTGCTCCCACCCTATCCACCCTACAAATTGGCCGCAAATATTTTGGCAGTGCCCCTCCCGAGATTAGACTCTGGATCTGCCCCTGATTCACATCACAAGTGGTAGAAGAGCTGCAGACATTGAGGAGATCGAGCAGCAGGAGAAGACAGAGATTACATTTCACGGAGCTCATCCCTGCAGCAGATGAAAGAGATGGGGAACAGAGTGCTGAGGAGGGATCAGAGCTGATTGGCAGGAAGAGATCTTCCTGACAAGCCCCTCCAGACTCTAGTCATCAACATGCAATGACAGGGCTCCTTTCTACCCCTTTCTGCATCAATGTCCTGGCTCCTCCCCCCTACAGATGCTGGTGAGTAGTTGTGTATGTACACACATGTAAGGCCCCTTTCACACTGGGTCAGTATGTGCGTTGGTGATAAAGCGCTGATTTTTTTAGTGCCGCTTTACCGTCAATTTTGCATCGCTATTCGGCTGCTAGCAGGGTGCTTTTAACTCCGCTATCATCCGAAAAAGGGTTAAAACCGGTTTGCCGGCAGTATAGCTACGGTGCCCATTCATTTCAATGGGCAGGAGCAGTGGAGGAGCCGTGTACACACGGCTCCTTCACCGCTCCAAAGATGCGGCTAACAGGACTTTTTTTTAGCATCCTGCCAGCGCACCGCTCCAGTGTGAAAGCCCTTGGGGCTTTCACACTGGAGTGTGAGGAGCGGCTCTTTCAGGGCGCTTTGCAGGCACTATTTTTAGCGTTATAGCGCCTGCAAAGTGCCTCATTGTGAAAGGAGCTTTACTGGAATGGTAATGTTACAGGTAGTGTCTGAATTACTTTGATTTCAGAATTTTTGCATCTCCCTCCCAGGTAACTTTTCATGTGGGTCTGCTAATTATAAAATATGTCCTACTTTAACACTGAGGCATTTTACAGGCTTTTTTTTGCTAAAAATAGCGCCTGTAAACTGCATTTTCTGCAGCCCCAGTGTGAAAGCTTGAGTGCTTTCACACTGGGGGGGGATGAGCTTGCAGTACAGGAAAAAAAATTCCTGCAAGCAGCATCTTTGGGGCGGTGTGGGAGCGGCGAATACAGCACTCCTAAACCACCCCTGCCATTGAAAACAATGGGCAGTGCTGCCGAAGTGCCTGCAGAGCTATTCAGCAGAGGCGCTTTTAACCCTTTTTTGGCTGCTAGCGGTGGTTAAAAGTGCCCCGCTAGCCGCGGTTAAATGCGCCCGCTAGCAGCTGAAAAGTGCTGCTAGAAAGACGATAAAGCACCGCTAAAACTAGGGGGGGGGGTGAGTCATTGAAGGACCCGGCCTTGGGGTGGCAAAGGGAGAAAATCCGGACCTGAATAGGATATTCAGGCACCAGCACTAAAAAAGGCAATTACTTACTAGCCATTTATCTCAGTAAGGATCAACTAATCTGTATGAATGTTTTAATGAAAGTCCAGTTTGGATAGCCATAAACCATGAAGCTTTGCTGTCCAGACTGGGCTTTCATAAATGTTGGCTAACCAGACTGTGCTTTCAATTTAACAGAGATTGTGCATGCATGTTAGACAATGCAACCTACAGTTAACTTAAAGGAGTTGTAAAGGGATTTTTTTATGACTGTTTACAGGGTATAGAGACATAATAGTTAACTGATTCCTCTTAAAAATGATTAAAAATAGATACAAATCAATCATATAATGTACCTGCAGTTTCTAGTTTCGTTTTTGCATGTTGTTTCCTGCTTCTGTGATGTACAGAGCCACAGAGCCAATACAGGGCAGTGATGGTTTGGAAAACAAAACTGATTGGTGCTGAGGGGTTTTAGACACACAGTAATCACACCTCCTTGATTAGTGACCACAGAGAGAAAGCTGCCAGCACTGTGGTCATCAGGAAACAGACAACCAGGAAGTGTGGAGATCAGAGAAGAATTACAGCAACTTGAGAGCAAAAACAGCACTGCATTAAGGTAAAGGAAGCTATTAAGATAAAGAAAAAAATTCCTTTACAAACCCTTTAATACCTTAGCAATGCACTTTACACACTATACAGTAGATTGAGCATTGTATCACTTACAGCCTCTAATAGGCTTCATTTTATGTTCTATAAACTCCTATTTTGCCCCCGTGTCAGTATATGTCTTTGTAGAAGGTAAATATGACTAAACATATTCCAAGTGGGCCATGCCTGAAAAAAAGTAAAAAAAAAATCACTAGTACACCTGCTGTTATTGTTTTAAGTATTACTAGACAAAAGATCTGAGGCAATGAATTGCTATGAGCAGCAAAATCAATGACCGGTACTTTTTTTATTTCATTTTTTCTGTACTCACATTATAATGATCATTTCATTGCTGTTATACTATTATTCACATATTTCCACAGTTTTTAAGGATACATTTTCATTTCGTATTAATGTATTATTCTTTGTTGAATAGCTTAAATGAAACTTGCCATGAAAGAAAAATAAAGGCTTTCCTTGCTGAGCTTTCCATCTGAAAATGTTAATAGCACGACTATCCTGCTGACCATCTAAATTCAATACTTAGAATCAGAAACAATATATAGTTTAGGACTTTTGACTTTTCGGACCTGCAAAATTGTTCTTGGTCAAAACTAAGGAAAAAGCAATATCCACACACTCCAATCACCTTGTGAAGCTATACTTTAATACCAAAACAAATTGACACCCCAAATATTCTCTACCATATAAATGAATAAACTGACATAAACATATAAATAGTAATAATAATTAAACAGGACACCAGTAACCCTAGGCACTAGACAGCAATAAAGTGATGCATACATCTTTGGTGCTATGTAAGTGTCTGTAATAAATACATAAATATCACCTGTCAATGCGATGACGTCACCACACGTCCTCCCAGACACGTTTCGTCATTGGACGTTGTCAATGGGATCCCATTGACAACGTCCAATGATGAAACGCGTCTGGGAGGACGTGCGGTGACATCATCGCGTTCAGGAGGAAGGGCTCCGCTCTATGTGTTCGCTGGCCGGCAACAAACTTTTTAAATGCACGTTTATTCTTTTAAAAATGTGAGTAATTTTCTATTGCTTTTTTTAATAAATATCCTTTGCGGAATTACACTATATTTGCTATCTTTGTGCATGATCGTGCGGTGGTGTTCTGTCACATCTGCGGGAGCCAAGGTGTAGATTCTGATCCAGGGAGTGAGATCTCTCCCCAAAGGCCGCAGCTGGGTTATAGCCGACTGCTGTTTATTACAGTCCATCTGGTAAGCTGCTTGAATTTAGTGGCGGTGGGCTCTCACTGAAGAGTGAAGTGTGCTGTGGAATCACGTTGGTGACTGAAATATTCCATGTGTAGCAGACTTATGCCTAAGTTGGAAGGATTATAGACTCTCCTCTCACCAACACAGTTCCTATTGAGGACTAATATTATATATATGGACTATTGATCACACTGAGTATGGGTGCTATGGGGCAGTTCTAAACCCCCCTTTTTCCCTACATTTTTCTAGTGCATCTGCACAAGAGCTGCTGCCTCCCTATTTATTTGTGTCTGGGCGATATGTCTATTGATTGCCATAGACTACCATCTTTGTGATAAGCGCAATTTTTTCTGTTATTATTGTATGCTCTCAGTCACTGTCAGTCTGGCCAGAGACAGAGTGGTGAGATCCTTGGATCCAAAGGCAGGTTTAGATGACTCAAGGAAAGCTAACTGTAAATCAAAGTCCCACCCTAGTCACACTTGTCAAGTGCTCTGTAGAGACAGGTTTATGGAAAGTCCTCCCCTTCCTGGGCCTACTTAGACCCCTTTCATACTGGGTCTCTTTGCAGGCGCTATAATGCCAAAAATATTGCCTGCAAAGCAACCTGAAACAGCCGCTGCTATCTCTCTAGTGTAAAGGGGCTTCCAGTGTAAAGTGCGCTAGCAGGACGGTAAAAAAAGTCACGGTGAAGGAGTGGTGTGCATACCGCTCCTCCAGCGCTCCTGCCCATTGAAATCAATGGGGCACCACGGCTATACCGTCGGCAAAGCGCCTCTGCAGAGTCGCTTTACGGTGGTTTTTAACCCTTTCTCGGCCGGTAACGGGGGGTAAAACCGCCCCGCTAGTGGACGAACAGCGCCGCGAAATTGACAGTAAAGCGCCGCTAAGAATAGAGGTGCTTTACCGCCGACGCCGCCCCAGTCTGACAGGGGCCTAAGGGAAGCTACCTGTGTCCATAGGATTCTGCGGATGTGCATCACCAAGTATTTTTCCTTTCCAGTGATCACAGGAGCTGGTTTGAGCTCCATCCCTTTGACGGAACTCCCGCAGCAGATGCAGCATTTTCCACACTACTCCCTACTACGATTGAGCCTCTGTGGCACACTAACCATAGGCCACTGCAATAGTATTAAAGCTAGTGGGCATCATCAAGTCAACTAGTATTTTTAACAAGTAGGAAAACAATGCCAGGCTCCGTCTTTTTTGATTTTGATACCTCAGCAATCATAAAACAAAGAAAAAAGTTAAAGCAAATAGGAGAGGGGTTTTTTTTCACTTAAAAGCCCAACACCACCCTGCCAATTCCCAGCCCTCAAAAAAAAAAAAGCTCTTTCTTGCTGCAATACTTATGTCTTTTTTTCTTTAGGACTGTGCACCACAGACTCACCCATCTCTTTTGAGATCCTATGCCAGTCTTCTGGGCTGAAATAAGTTCAGTGTCATTTATACCACTTCCTTAATAGGACATTGTGGGCACACCCCCTGGGGATGAATCATTATAGCTTTCTGTACTCATGATATAATGCTGCAGAGAATAGCGCCACCATAATCACATTAATGCCCATCTTTGCATCATTGGGGTCTACCCAGTGCCTTAGAAAAGGTAAAAAGGACTTTTAATATCATGTAACCTGCTAGCAAACATCAATTAAAAAGGTAAGTATAAAACAGTGCATGGCTGTACGGCAACCATCTGTGGCGTATGACGTTTACCGGATGTGACGTATCGATACTGACGAGTAAGTGAGTGAGGGTGAGACATAGAGGCTGCATCGTGGGTCTGCCGTGACCACAATGCACTGCCACAGTGTTCTAACCAGGAGTTTGCCTTTTATGTTTTGTGTGATTGGATTGATGTGAGTTTAATGGTTAAAGATTTTGTTTTCTACAATAAATTGTTTTTACGTTATTTCACTAATGAAAGCACTTATTTTCATTTACATGTGGAGTAATCCTCTTCTGTTGTGCATGGTCGGATATCGGAAATACTGTTAACCCGGATGGGTTTAAAAGTGTTGATGCCGATCAATTAAATTTGGTGAGTGCATTTCTTAGGGGCAGCGGAATCACTGTCACAAACGGTGTGGTGGAAGGAATTAACCATAGAAGATTTGTCACAGAGTTAATCACTTGAAGTTTATCACTTTTATGGACTTTAATTGAAATCTCTTTTCAGTCATTATTTATGTATTTTATGTCAATTTAATTGTATTTTATGTCAATTTATAATTGCTATTTTCACTATCACATGTTGTTATAGGAATTATTTTAGTATTTGTTTTTACAATTTTTTCATTTAAAATACTTTTTACATTTCACTATTACTTTAAGTGGCAGCTCCAGGGTAGATTATGTGCATGAGTGCAGTGGTGGGACATCAAGCATAGGTGCGTGAGACTTGCTGACCAACAGTTGGCTATAAAACAGTGCGTGTGGGGTCCTCTCAGTCAGAATGTGGAGGCTTTTAAGTGAAAATAATCCTCCTCTCCAGCTTCGACGCCAGGGATTCATGTTTTTAGTTGGTGCTTACTTGTAATTGACAGCCTCAGGTTATTGATCCTACATTATTCTAAAGTGCTTAAAAAAAAAAGCAGTCTATTTATTTTGTATACATATGTATATTGTAATGTTATGTATCATGGGAGGCAAGTGGGCTAAGAAGGGTAAATCAAAGTGACTATATTTCTTAATAATCCTTAAATACAAATTTACAGACTTTCTACAAGGGTCAGGGGTTAAATTCCCATTTGAGAGTGTTCATGTATACAGAAAAGTGTCTGATAACTTCAGGTCAAAATAATTCTAAAGCTAGTTCTTTACTGTGGGTAAAGGGGGTTCTGCACCCAGAGCCTATTCAACATCAGAAACTGTGCTTATGCAATAGTATTGACAATGGCTTACATTTAATAGAAAAAAGTCAGATACAAGAGTAGAAACAAGTCATAATACACAGAAGCATATCCAGATATAAAATTACTGTAAATGATTTTCTTCCCTGGAGGAAAAATAATGGTGGAAACTGTTTCGTACCTGATTAGTTCCAGTGTTATCTGTAGCTTGTTATCTGTTAGTTGCTGCCCAAAATCTGTTAAAAAAAACAGCTACAGGGTCTTTATTTGACAAGTGTACAATTCACAGCTTGTGATAGAAACATTATCCCTCCGACATGTTTTTTCCCATATGTCTTTAGGCTGAAACTCACACCACACCATCTTTATGATCATACTTAGAGTATATTGATAAGTATTCATTCTAATTAAACATCTTAGCCACAACTCCTTGTATCATTTACTATTTTAATCTCTTTATTTTATTTAGATAACTGTAATAATATAATTTTATTCATTAACGTTCTTGGTGTTTTTTGATAAAACTAGGCCTCATTCACACAAGCACACTATATACTAAGCCTGCACGAAGGGTGTGTTTGCCCATACAGGGATGCACAGGTGTTCTGTGCCTTCCAGTGCATGCAATCCTGTTCTTGTCAATTGGGAAGCAGTGGCTGTACAGACACAGCCGTTTATTCCAATTTGAGAGCCGTGTGGTTGCCTGAGCATGTCCCTGAACACACACTGGGGTAGATTCAAAAAGCAATTGCGTCTGCGTAACCATAGTAACGCAGCGCAATTGCTTACTTGTGCCGGCGTATCGAATGCTCCTGATTCAGGAACCTCGATACGCCGACTGCAGCCTAAGATATGACTGGCATAAGGCTCCTTATGCCGTCATATCTTAGGCTGCATTCTTACGCAGGCCGCTAGGTGGCGTTCCCATTGTGGTCAGCGTAGAGTATGCAAATTGCATACTAACACCGATTCACAACCGTACGTGCGCCCTGCGTACGCAGTTTACGTTGTTTGCGTACGTCGGGTTTTGCGTAAGGCTGCCCATGCTATTAGCAGGCGCAGTCAATGCTAAGTATACCCGTCGTTCCCGCGTCGCGAAATTTGAAAATTACGTTGTTTGCGTAAGTGAATCGTGAATGGCGCTGGACGCCATTCACGTTCACTTTGAAGCAAATGACGTCCTTGCGACATCATTTACCGCAATGCACGTCGGGAAAGTTTCCCGACGGAGCATGCGCACTACGCTCGGCGCGGGAACGTGCCTAATTTAAATGATCCACGCCCCCTACGGGATCATTTAAATTACGCACGATTACGCCGGGCATTTTTCAGGAGCGCCCACGCAATTTACGGAGCTACTGCTCCGTGAATCGAGCGTAGTGCAGGTAATTTACGGAGGCACAGCGGCAAAACGGTGCGCAAATGTACCTGAATCTACCCCACTGTCTGCCTTCAGGGCCACACACTCCCACTTTCATGGCTGTCAAATTGGGAGCAAAGGCTGTGTCCGTGCAGCCCCTTTGTTCCATTTGAAATAAATGGAACTGCCTGCAAGGGGATGCACAAAACACCTGTGCAGACAAACACAGCTCTAACATGGGCATGTGCTATATAACGTGAGTTTGACTCAGGCCTTGAGTAACAGGAATTTTAGAGAGGGTGTAAAAGTTGAGGTCTATTGAAAAACCATATGAATTGAATGTAATAAACTCATTGAAAGCAGAAAGTGCCCCCCCCCCCAGTCAATATCAGGCCCCTTGGGTCTGGCATAGATTTTAAGGGGAACTCCATGCCAAAATGTAAAAAATTGGCATGGCCCCCCCCCCCCCCAAAATCCATACCAGACCCTTCTGTTTTTTTTACTTTGACAGATGTTATATAGGCAAGGGCGGGGCCACCCACTGACATAACCGGATGAACCCACCCCCGTCTGACGTCACATTATGTTAGAAGGTGTGGGGTCATTCAGTTACGTCACCAGGTGACCTCGCCCTCGCCCTAGATTGCGATAATCCCCCCTACTGCAGACCCCGACATGCCAGGGTTGTCAGGAAGAGGCCCTTTTCCCTGGCAATGGTGCTGCATTCCTGGCAATGGTGAGTGCATTCCTGGCAATGGTGCTGCATTCCTGGGTACCGGGTAGGAGGCGTACCCGGTCACATGACTTTCCCCCCCCGCTCGTGGAGCTGTTAGCTGGTAAACGCAAGGTTGTGCTACGGTGGTAGCATTGAGACCGGACAACCCACCAAGTATTTGTACCGCAATATAGCGGCGACACGTCTGCAGCCCCAGTGCCGGGTAGGCACTTATACAGTAAGAGGCCATTTTGGCTTTTTGATTTTTCTGTCCTGTTTAAACAAGTTTTTATTAAATCAGTATTACACTATTGGCTTTTCCATTGTTTTTTTGCATATCCCATTTTGGAATCCCTGGTGATGAGGCTATGATCTTTTCCTGTCGGCATGTGTGCAGGCACAATCCTGCATAAGCTCATATGACTAACTTTTTAATTAAAGTAGTCCATATTTTCTGGTAAGCGCATCCATTTCTCATTAGCACAGTTTTGGGTGTTAAAGAAGGCTGGATTGTGGTGGTGGTATTTTCCTTTTTCACTAAAGCAAGATACAGCAAATTAAGAAGATTTATTATTATTATCACTAATTTGTGACACTAAACTTGATACAATATTGGGACTTGATGTCATTGGTTACTTTATGACACAGAGACATTTTATGCATTTATATATATATTTCTTTATTTATATTTTTATTAATATTACGTTTTTCATTATGATCACTACACATTATGATTGATTAACATATCACCGAGTGGTCTAGCGCCCTCTATTTTCCTTTTCAGTCATTACAATCAGCATTGGTTAGGAGGTGCAGCTTTATATTATTTAGTTAATTAGTTATATTTTTGGCGCTGAATTCACCTTTTTCATAGTTAGCAGGCTGCCCTGCTCAGTGCTGTCTCTCCTTCACTCACCTCGATCTAGCAGGCTGCAGTGCTGTCTCTTCTCTCCCTCACTCACCTCGATCTAGCAGGCTTCAGTGCTGTCTCTTCTCTCCCTCACTCACCTCGATCTAGCAGGCTGCCCTGCTCAGTGCTGTCTCTCCCTCACTCACCTCGATCTAGCAGGCTGCAGTGCTTTCTCTTCTCTCCCTCACTTACCTCGATCTAGCAGGCTGCCCTGAAGCCACTTGCATGCCGCTATTCAAGCTGTCTAGGAGAGAAAGGCTGGAGGAGGGGGGGCGGAGTGCAAATGTAGATCACTCCGCCGGCATCTGAGGGACCTGCAGCCAGAACTATAGAAGCTGCATCGGCAAATGCGGCTCCTGGCTGTGTTACTCCACAGCTGGGGTCCTAGTTCCCTCCCTGCTCAATCCTCCCACTTGCAGCACACAGCTGTTTTTGCCAGCCGGAGCCGACCGCCTGCAGGTACAAAAGATGTCAAACAAAAGACACAGCACAGGGATGATTAGGGTGTGCCTGGGCACATCCGGCGCACACCGTGGGCACGCCTATGTATACAGCGGTGGTGGAACCCCCTGCCACGGAAGATTGCTGTTATTTTCTGTGAACTTAGTTTCCTTAAAAAAAAATTGGGTTGCCATGCCTTAAAAATACAGTCTGGACTGACCGGTGTTCCTGAAAACGCATACACCACTTGAGCATAATCACCCTAAAAGTGACTATATATATATATATATATATATATATATATATATATATATATATATATATATATATATTGTGGTGGTTGGACTCTGTGATATGTGAAAGGTTGCTGGTTTATGCCATTTTTTGGAGAGAAAGACACATTAATTACACAGCTGTGTCTTGGGCTATTTAGTTCTGACATGACTCAGAGCCCCACCCCACAGACAGGAAGTCTGTTCCTGGGAGTCAGGTGAACTCCCATCTCTCTGAGAGGAGTCAGAGACGCTGCATGGGTGCAGATAGATTATGCATGTCTGCAGGAGGCAGGTGTCATAGGTGATTAAGCAGCAAGGCGCTGGCCAGGAGTAAGCGAGGAGTGAGATTATCTCTAGGAAACTCTGTTTGTTCTGAGGAACAGAACTTAGGCCTAGGCTACAGGCCTGAAACAGTCGGATGTGAAGAATGAAAGCCAGGAGGCTAAAGTGTTGAATATGCAAGATACAGTAATGGTTTAACCCCATGCGAGGGCTACTGATGTATTTGTGAACTTTTTGTGCTTTTAAATAAAAGTGGGTTACCAGGCCCTTTAAAATTCAGTTCTGGACTGGTGTACTCACTAAAAACGCATCTACCGCTGGAGTCTGATCACCCCAATCTTACATATGGTGGAGGAATTGCTTTGGGGAGTTTTGGAAGAGTTCCAGATTCTCGCATTGTGAGTCTCTTTTCTCTCGGGGGCATTACGTCATCCAAGATAATCGGGAGGACTCTCACCCTTGATGTCGGTGGCCACTCTAGTGTAAAGACCCTGGCTTGCCTTCTGGTAAGCGCGATTTTCATATGGTGTTTTTCCTTATCGGTGGTGGTCACATATAATTTTTGAGTTCACTGCAATTTTTTTGTTTCACTATTATTAATTCAAGCCAATTGAGGACTTTTGGAACCTTTGGACTCTCATTGCTTGGTCTTATTAATATTTAAGATTTTGATCAACAAAATTTTATTTTCACTTCATAGTATTACCTATGTTTATTACTTAGTAGTGCTAGAATTAATTAAAATGTGTTTATTGCTATGCCAATATTATGGCAGACAAAGCTGTTATGACATAAGAGAATATTGTTTAGAGGTATGACTAACTGCACTGTATTAAAACTTGTAAACTGCCTACTATTCCATTGTTAAAAAAATTTAAATAAAAGACCATGCAAAACCTGACGGGAAGCCAGTGCAAGGACTCAGGATAGGGGTAATATGATGACTTGTACTAGCCCTAGACAGGATTCTGGCAGCAGAATTGTATACATATTGAAGTTGATTTATAGTGGATTTGGGTACACCAGTGAGTAAAGCATTGGGAGAACACAAATGTATGGATCAACTTTTCAGCTCCAGTGTATGATAGCATGCAGCTGAGCAATGTTTCTCAAGTGGAAAAAATATGTTCTGACAACATATTGTATGTGTGGATCTAAGTTTAAACTAGCATCAAATATAACCCCAAGGTACTTAAAAAAAATGTATTATGTATATATGTTTTTTACATTATAGCTTACATTTTTTGGGGATCAACTTTATTGCTAACACAAGGCATGAACAACATCCCTTATGGTAGCATGGACTGTGACAGGTCCTCTTTTTTGTAGGGATCTGGGGTCCATTAGACCCCCAGATCTCTTCTCTGGCCTCCAAAAGAATCTGATCAAGAACAAGATCGGTTTGATCACATGTTTTCACAAGCCGGTGAAGGCTTGTTTACATTAGACCAAAGTCAGAAGTGATCCTCATCACTTCAGGTTTCTGACATCACACAGTGGGAGAAAAAACATCAGTTCTTCCTGTGTCCAGGGGAATCCGATGTTGCTGGTGATACTGTCCCTGATTGAAAAGGAAAGCCCAGTAATAACGACTGCATTGGCGGGAGAGGGGAACCCCTTCCTCCACCTGTAAAAGTGATCCAGCAGCTCTATAGCCGCTAAGATCACTTTTACTTTTTAGGGAATCATCCGCTGAAAAAAATTATACCGGGATCATGCTTCAACTATGATCTCATTATAACCCCTTGGTGTTTATAAACAGGACAGCAAATGGTTCGAGCTGCATTAAGCCCCAAAACAAAAAACAAAAAATATAATAAGCTGCAGCTTACCAATCATTAGATGTGTTGGCTGCATTTGTTTTATTTTTTAGTATTTTTTCCTTTTTATTTCACCTGGTGATCAAGCCAGTAACACATGTCCTATCTTAGGGTGTCTGCATTCTGGATAGTAACAAAGCAAACACCTTTGGACAGGAGCATTGTCAGTCTGGGGAGAGGGTAGTGTTAGACTAGCAGATTTAAGCCCTGTACACACGAAATCACATCAGAGTTCCGACAGAATTCCATCGGAGTAAAAGAGAACATGTTCTCTATCTAAACTCTGATGGAATTCATTGGAATTTCCGATGGAATTACTCCGATGGGGCATACACACGGTCGGAATTTCCGATGGAAAAAGTCAGTCTCACTCTGATCGTGTGTGCGGGGCTTCAGATGGACTTAACTAACAAATTGAATTTTGAACTCCAGTTAACACTTTATAAGCAAGCAGTTATTTAGTTTTGGGATAAAGGTTTTACATAAACGAATAAAAGCTGAACATTGTTAGCATCCCTGTCAGTGGTAAATGGTTTGTCTCAACTGTCTAACTGCAACTTTGCCTGGATAGTTTGGTCTGTTAAATTAAGGTGAAAAAACACAAACTTACTGACAGAATCAAGAGGGGAAAATTAAAGGAAAGAGGTCTAGGTAAGCTATAAATATAGTTCTTCTTTATTAGGGCAGCACCATCACAAGCAGTCACCTACTCATAAGCGATTTACTGCTCTCTGATTTTCTATATACAGTATGGGCTTTCACAAAAAATATTTACTGTATTATTCCTGTGTTGGCGTATCTGCAGTCTATTATGCTGCAGCTCAGTTGAATTCATCATTACATAACTGAGTTTGATGCAAATGAGCATTCATCTCTTTGATAAGCAGAAACAGTTTTAGCACAGCTACTGAGGTAATGTACAATAACAATACAATCGTACTGAAACCAGGATTCAGTTTATACTGTCTTTAAGTTCCACCCACATTTTTTACTCCTCGCCATGCAGCACTAATGTGCATCCCTAAAATGAATTGGCAATTCATTCATTGTTTCTGTTCACTTACCTGATTTATACCTTTATCTAATTTCACTTCCTCCTCTAGGGGGCCCTGGCCCCAGACATAATTTTCGGCTTTGGGTAGCCAGCATGCACGGAATCCAAGAAGGACACTGTGGTTTCAGATGCCCACACTGGAGATGGCCGTGTTGTGCAGGAAATTCACAAAGTCAGAAAATTATGCTGCACAAATAGAAAACCCGGCATAGTTTACAGCATACCTTTGCACAAGGCATGAGTATTCTAGGGGTATTTTATCTTAAAAGTCATATTTTGGCCAGAACTCCGCTTTAAGCCCCATCTTTATTTTATCTTATAATTCTGTTACCTTCTTTTCTGAATAACACTTACAGTCAAATAGTGGGCCCTAATGTTCTATATGCGTAAATCTAGACCGTTCACAAAATGTGATTAAAGCGGAGGTTGACACAAAAAGTGAACCTCCGCTTTTCGGAGCCCCCCCTCCGGTGTCACATTTGGCACCTTTCAGGGGAAGGGGGTGCAGATACCTGTATAATGCAGGTATCTGCACCCACTTCCGGGCATAGATATCAGCACTTCCTGTCCCTCCCCACTGTCTTCTGGTAGATAGACGACAGGAGGGACCATTTCAATTGCGCATCGCGACTCGTGCATGCGCAGTAAGGAACTGGGAAGTGAAGCCGCAAGGCTTCATTTCCTGATTCCCTCAGCAAAGATGGCGAGGACCGAGGCATCCGAGGACCGAGGCATGTGTTGGCCTCGGGTGCCGACATCGCGGGGGAGCTGTGGACAGGTAAGTGTCCATATTTTAAAAGACAGCAGCTGCAGTATTTGTAGCTGTTGTCTTTTTAAAAAAAAAATTGGGCGGACCTCCGCTTTTAAGTAAAGATTTGCAAACTCTACTTACAAGCCTTGGATTTGTAAATATCTATTCCAAAAACTGAACATTTTGGGATAATTCTGTTAATAACATGAATAAGTTTGGTTTATTTAGTTACTCCTGTAAAAAAGAGGCAACATAGTTACAAAGGAGTTTAGAACTCCTATGATCTGTCTGTACTTCAAAGTTAAGATGCATTCACTTTTTAATATTTATTGAATTTCTCATTCACAAATAACTTATATATTAAAATACTTTAGTTTCTAGTACATTTGCTAAAAAAAATAGTACCAGATTAGAACAAATAAATAATTTTTACTCAATAATTTATTTTATCAAATATTTAAAACAAATATCACTTTAATATCAGAATTGTAGAAAAAAAAAT
This sequence comes from Rana temporaria, assembly GCF_905171775.1. NCBI lineage: Eukaryota > Metazoa > Chordata > Amphibia > Anura > Ranidae > Rana > Rana temporaria. Next base: position 200,686,425 of record NC_053493.1, read on the forward strand.
GTAATTTTAATGAAAAAACATTGCTGATTTCAGCTTTGTATATATGATTTCTAAACTTGGATGTGCAGAAATGGCATATTTTTTAAAGAGTCTCAAGTTTACAAGGGAAAATGACACTGTTCATTGCCTCTTGTACATTCGCAAGGTGAATGTGAGATAAATGATCTTCATTTGAGATAAATGGTCTTTTGAAGTCCTTGAATATTTCCCCTGATCTGCTAAGATAGACATTCTTGGATACTTCAGAGTAAAATGAATTGGCACACGGTTAGATTGAGTCTACTATAAAGATGCCAGCATGTTCAGATCAGTTCAGACTAGGCAAAAATGTAATTGTTTTATTTTTCTGATGATTTTGATTGGCTTTCCAGAAGACAATTACATGAGTTAACCAGTTCAGCCCAGGAAGAATTGGCTGCCCAATGACCGCTGTATCCAAACAAATTGACATAATTTTTTTCCCACACATAGAGCTTTCTTTTGATCTTTTGATGGTATTTGATCATCTCTGCGTTGTTTATTTTTTTTTTGGCGCTATAAACAAAAAAATAGTGATAATTTTGAAAAAAACACTATTTTGTACGTTTTGCTATAATTAATACCCCCAATTTGCTATTAAAAACACATTTTTTTCTCAGTTTAGGCCGATATGTATTCTTCTACATATTTTTGGTAATAAAAATAGTAGGACTGTGGAAATTAACTATTAATTCATCGATAAATCTTAAATTTTTTTGATCGATCAACATTTTTTTGATCGATCAACATTTTTTTGATCGATCAACATTTTTTTGATCGATCAAAATTCTTTTGATTGGTACTCACCTCTCCGCCGTCTTCTGAGCCTTCAGGGAGTTCCGTCGGAGATCCGGTGAAGTCACAGACACCGGCGGGGCTTGCCGTGTCCATCTGAAGGGCTCCTTTGCTGTGCCTTCATATCTGCATGCCGACGGGACCTTACTATCTGCCACACGCAAGGGCTGTTACACTTCCCTCTTTAACTTCCCTCTATCAACCTGAGATTCTACAGCCATCCACTGGGAGTTGTGATAGTTCCCTTCACGGGACATCTACATGCCGACGGACTGATGTTAACCTCTGCTCATCTGGATTCAGCAGTGACATCGTTGTACCCATTTTTATACCAGTATCATACTTAGCTACATGTTTTTATGACTGTTTTTTCTACCGTTTGGTATTACTCACACCATTTTTACAGTTAATGTAGCTACATCGATTTTATCTCCAGTGCAATATTTATTTTGTTACCTACTTGAAGACTATAAAAGTTTTAATGCTCTTCCCATCGAGCGCTGCCTTTGTGTGTTCTTTGTATCCTACTATCCATTTTTCCAGTGGTTGGTAGCTGCACTGGGAATCAGCCTGCAAGGAGATCAGCTAAAAGTAGTTGGATCTGTATGTGCGTTTATAATTAATCGAAATTAGTCGATTAATCGATTTAAAAAAAATCGATTAATCAAACACAAAAATTTTAATCAGTAACAGCCCTAAAAAATAGTAATAATCATATATTGATTGATTTTCGCAAAAGTTATAGGGCCTGATCCACAAAAGGGATACGCCGGCGTATCTACTGATACGCCGTCGTATCCCTGTTTCTATCTATGGAACTGATCCACAGAATCAGTTTCTCATAGATAGGCAGAAGATCCGACATGTGTAAGGGACTTACACTATCGGATCTTAGGATGCAGTACCGCAGCCGCCGCTGGGGGCATTTCTCATCGAAATCCAGCGTCGGGTATGCAAATTAGCACTTACGGAGATCCACGAAGCTTTTACGATTCGTTTTTTCTCCGTAAGTATTAGTTTGCCGTCGCAAAATTAGGGCTGCTTTTACAAGGTGTAAACTTAGTACACCATGTAAAAGTAGACCCTTCTATCCCGTGGCGCTGTTTTTTTTTTTTTTTTTAATTTTTTTCCCGCCGCAACTCTTTTTTTTTTTTTACGCCCGTCGGGATTCTCAAAACCCGGCGCAATGTAAAACCCTGCAAAGCACATCGGGAAAATAACGTCGGGAGCATGCGCAGTACGTCCGGCGTGGGAGCACGCCTAATTTAAATGGGACTCGCCCCATTAGATTAGGAACGCCTTGCGCCGGACGGATTTAAGTTACACCGCTCAAAATTTCTAGGTACCGTATTTATCGGCGTATACCGCGCACTATTTTGCCCTGAAAATCAGGGCAAAATCGTGGGTGCGCGATATACGCCGATACCCGCTTTCCCGCCATGAGTTTGAATACTGCGCCCGCATATAGCGAGCGCAGTACACTCGTGAATCTTCGGCCAGTCTCGGCGCCTCTCGTACTGACGTCCTGACGTCCTGAGCGTACAGGACGTCAGTGCGAGAGGCGCCCGAGCCTGCCCGAAGATTCACGAGTGTACTGCGCTCGCTATATGCGGGCGCAGTATTCAAAGTCGTGGCGGGAAACGAGCGAGAGGACGCCGCCGAAGATGGACGCCGGACCCGTCGAAGATGGACACCGGACCCGCCGAAGACAGACGCCGGACCCGCCGAAGACAGACGCCGGACCCGCCGAAGAGGACACCCGAAGCCGCAGAAGGACGCCGAACCCGACGAGGCCGCAGATGGACGCCGCGCAAGACATCAAAACTGTAAGTACAAAAAAACTAAAAATCTTTTTTTCCCACAGGATTGGGGGCCAAATTGGGGGTGCGCGGTATACGCCAGAGCGCGTTATACCGCGATAAATACGGTAAGTGCTTTGTGGATCAGGCACTTAGGTAGAGATTTTGCGGCGGTGTAACTTAAACGGGAAAAATTAAGTTACGCCGGGTTTTGTGGATCAGGCCCATAGCGTCTACAAAATAGGGGATAGATTTAAAGGCATTTTTTTTTTACTAGAAATGGCGATTTTTAATGGGACTGCGACATTATGGCGGACACATCGGACACTTGATACATTTTTGGGACCATTGACATTTATTCAGCGATCAGTGCTATAAAAATGCACTGATTACTGTAAAAATGTTACTGGCAGGGAAGGGGTTAACACTAGGGGGCGATCAAGGAGTAATTGTGTTCCCTAATGTGTGTTGCATAATCTGCATTTCCTCAGCTCACAGAACAGGAATGTGTGTGTTTACACACACACGTCCCTGTTCTGCCTCTCATGCCCGGAGATCGCTTGCGGCCGGCTGGCAGCGCAACCGCCAGTCATGAGCATCGGCACCACCACGATGCAGTGGCAAGGGCTCGCCTGCTGGATCGCTTAAAATGACCGACTTACAGCTATGACTATTTGCGCAACGATTTCCCATATTTTCTACTTTTTGGAATCTTAACGTGGACCAGGATTCAAGTAAATTGAACTGAACAAAACTGAATTGAACTGAACTAAAGCAAAAATCCGCCGCTTCATAGGGAAGATCTAAAAATATTAGTTTTGCCTAGGAATGGGCTATCTGTTCGAGTCGAACATGAGTAGGACTAGAGCATTGCCTGTTCGGTCGTTTGCTGAACAGCGAACAATTTGGGGTGTTCGCGGCAAAATTTAAAAAGCCGCGGAACACCCTTTAAAAGTCTATTGGAGAAATCAAAAGTGCTAATTTTAAAGGTTAATATGCAAGTTATTGTCATAAAAAGTGTTTGGGGACCTGGGTCCTGCCCCAGGGGACATGTATCAATGCAAATAATGCTTAAAGTGAAACAATAAAAGTGAAATATTCCTTTAAATTTCGTACCTGGAGGGTGTCTATAGTCTGCCTGTAAAGTAGTGCATATTTCCCGTGCTTAGAAAGGTCCCTGCACAAAATGACATCTCTAGAGCGTGGTGGTGAGATCTCAGTGGCTTTCTGAGTGCACTGGCATAAGAATTTGTCTGGTCTGAATTTATCTAATTTATGTATAATAAAGTATAGTGTTTTGGATCATATTACACTATTATACCACGTACACACAAATGACCCATTTTTGGAAAGTAGAAAGTCCAAGGTATTTAGAAAGAGCCATGAGTTTTTTAAAGTTGTTTTTTTGTCACAACTATTTGGAAGTGGATTTTGGTTCACTAGGCTCTATACCTTGTAAACCTATACACTCATAACATGTGGATATGGATAAATTTGTAATAAGAAAACATTGTTTTATATATAAGATGTTTTGTTTCTTTTCAAACATCGTTTACATTTTGTGTATTGTGTGACACTCTACTCCAAGCTCTCTGTATGTAGATTTAGGCCTCTTTCACACGGGGCGGATCAGCAAGGCTGCATTGATGGGCACTGATCAAGCTGCATTTGATGGTCACTGGTAAGGCTGCAACTGATGGGCACTGATCAGGCTGCATTGATGGGCACTGATCAGGCTGCATTTGATGGGCTCTGATCAGGCTGCATTGATGGGCACTGATCACACTGAATTTTATGGGCACTGGTAAGGCTGCATTTGATGGGCACTGAGGAGTGAGCGGCCCAGGGCCTGGGTCCCACTTTGCACAGTCAACACAGGCAGCCCAAGGAGAGTAGCCCCTGGCCGGCATGCTTAGCACTCCCAGCCTTACTATTCTGCACAGACCAACACATGTGTGCGGACGCCTTGGGGTAGCAGGGGCCACACACATCGGAGCCTGCATAGGAATATAGTGCAGAAGGTGCCCCCAGTTGTTGTAACTTGTTTTAGAAATTCCCTGTGAGGAAACCATTATCACACAGTGTGATGTGTTTTAATGTTAGTATAGCATACTGATAAAATTATTTTGTTGTTACATCTTTGCTATATTTATTTGTTTAATGCATGTCCTCAACTCGTAAACTAGCATGTCACAATAAATGTTGCAGTTTATTTGTTAAAAAAAGTAGTACATAAAACATATATAATATATATATGTATATATATATATATATATATATATATATATATATATATATATATATATATATATATATATATATATATATATATATACACACACACATGCAATTTTTTATATATTTTTTTTTTTTTTTATGAGGCGGGTGTGGAATCTTGGGTGAGTTCCCACACTTTTTTTCCCAGGACTTGACCCCTGCATAAAGTGACACCAAACTCAGGGGTTCCCCTTAAAATCCAAACCAGACCTGAAGCATACTATAGACACCCCCCAGGTACAAAATTTAAAGGAGTATTTCACTTTTATTGTTTCACTTTAAGCATTATTAAAATCACTGCTCCCTAAAAAATCTGCAGTTTTTAAAAAAAAAATTGGCATTGATACATGTCCCATGGGGCAGGACCCGGGTCCCCAAACACTTTTAATGACAATAACTTGCATATTAACCTTTAAAATTAGCACTTTAGATTTCTCCCATGAACTTTTAAAGGCTGTTTCGTGGCTTTTGAATTTCCCGCGAACACCTCGAATTGTTCGCTATTCGGCAAACAGGCGAACACCCGATGTTAGAGTTGAACTTATGTTTAACTTGAACATTGGGTTCATCCCTAATGCAGAGCACAGCAATCCACAGGATGCAGGCTACTGTGCGCTGTGGCACACTGCAACGCATGTGCATTGTAGGTGCACTGAATTAGTTTGTTTTCAAAGTGAATGACATTACTGTAACTAACACACACTAAAAATACACCTTTTACCAGAAATTACAACTCATAGATCTGTATGTGCCTTGAAGTTTTTTTTTTTTTTCACACTTTGTTTGCTTACAGTCTCCTTGCATGATATCATGCACACTTGGTGCTGTTTTATTCCTATAAAGTATGTGCATTTAAAAATGCTAACCCCAAAATATTAGAACAAAATCACATTTATTTTTAAGCATGCCACTGTCACAGCCAGTTTATATTTGAATGCATACTTTCCACAGCAAAACAATTTGGCTGCAAAAATAGAAATACACTTCGCAAACATTATTTGGGAAATGTCTGTTAGCATTTGCAAAAAAATTGTAGTTGCAAAAGAGAACATACTTTTACTTTAGTACATCAACCCCATTGCATTGTAACAATTCAGCAACTACATATTTTTTTATTTTACAAATGCTAACAGACATTTCTCAAATAATGTTTGCATTATATATTATATATATATATATATATATATATATATATATATATATATATATATATATATATATATATATATATATATATATATATATATATATATATATATATATATAAATAAATAATATATAATGCAAACATTATTTGAGAAATGTCTGTTAGCATTTGTAAAAAAAAAATATGTAGTTGCTGAATATACTAACAATATATACTGAATCTATGTTCGCTATGAATCAGGTGTTGTGTATTTCCAGTCACGTGATTGGCTACTCAAAGTGAATAGGTTCAGGTACAGCAATATGTTCATGAGAAAAATAATTTGTGTATATTTTGATGCTTTTTTTAAAAAGCAGTATTTTTATTTATTTTTTTATAGTTTGGTTATCATGTATTTAAGTATTTAAGTCCAAAATGGCTAATAACAATGCATAGTATTTTATTAGCTATTATTAGCTATTATGCCGCGTAAACACAATCGGATTTCCAATGGAAAATTGCATACACACTATCAGACTACATTTTGACCGTAGGCGGTGACGTAAAACACTACGCTGAGCATGCATGGATTTTTCTCCGACGGAATTCCACACAGACGATCAGAATTTCCCATCGGATTTTTTTCCATTGGAAGAATTTAAAACATGTTCTATTTTTTTACACCGATGGAAAAAAGTCCGATGGGGCCCACGCACGATCTGAAAAAACGATTGTGTGTACACGGCATTACTTTTCATGTAAGGATTGCTTTAGAAATTTGTTCAAACTGTGTTCAGATGCATTTGCCCTTGTTTTCTTTTAAATGTTTTATTTAGTTTTTTTTAAAATAGAACAGGAACATAGATGTTTTATTTCATATTTGCAATAGAATATTTATTATACAGTAATTGTCACTTTTTCTGTAAGCTGGCATGATGCTGTCATCCATATGGTGCATTTATAAAAGTCAAGAAAAGAGGTAACAGCTACAAGTATATTAGTATAATTTATTGTTTCATTTTTTCCCCTATCTTTGTAACAGCTCATACATTTACAGAATTTGGCTGTTGTTTGGCAACTGTTTATAGAAAACTGACACAATTTACATTAAGAACAGATGACTCCACTTTGGTTTTCCCTGCCACATCAGTAGTTTTGCACAGCAGTTGTCTCAGCAGCTGTTACAGAAAATGAAGCTCTTTATTTCATGCCCTTGGTAATCACCATCATAGTTTTTTGTTTTTTTTTTTTTTCTATCAAAGCTGCAGAAAACAAGTAAAATGACTTGAATGATTTACAGAGACTGGCTTAAGAAATCATCCATCTGCATAAAAAAAAAAACTTCTACTTATCTGAAAGCTACATCCCTGTGTATAGACAGTTTTATACAAAACCCTTGCTTAAGTCATTATACGAAACAAAAAAAAAGTGTATTTTATTTGCATCTGTTCAGCATATTTATAAAAGCCTAGCAGTGCTTTCAACTGAAAATGTGATGAACTTGCTAGGAATCGCAAGTGGAGTGAAGAAAAACGGAAATGTTCTGTGTAGGTATATTGCTGAGCTAAGGTAAGGGAAAAAAAGCAGTAGACAAAAAACAATATATCATCCTAATTTATTGCACTTTTCCATAATAGTATTAACCACCTGAAAAAGAAACATGATATGCATGTAATCACGGTGAAATGAGATGTAATTTATTACATTTTTTTGTTACCATTTTAAAGCAGGGTTCCAGTCACGTTTTTTTAGGCCATTTAAATGTTATGCTTATAATGATGATCACATTACACTGCATTAAACATCCCACTGTGATGTGTAAATTAATAAAAACCTTGCCTCCTTAGCTGTTCCGTACGATCTGGCCGTTTCCATCTCCTGTGTGGGCAAATGAAGCCCAGTAGATTTTTTTTACTATTCCTGGCGAGATGTGCATTAAATCTCGTGCGTGCGCATTAGAGCGCCGCTCCTAGCGGCTATTGTTTGTGCCTTTGCCATAACAACGGGCGTTGGCGGAGGAACGTCCCGCCTCGTTGTTATGACAATGAGATAACCAAATCCACGGCGGCAGCAAGGAAGGGGGACACGGCGGCAGGACACGGAGGCAGCAAGGAGGGGGGACACGGTGGCAGCAAGGAGGGGGGACATGGCAGCAGGACATGGCAGCAGCAAGGAGGGGGGACATGGTGGCAGCAAGGAGGGGGGACACGCAGCAGGACATGGCGGCAGGAAAAAAAAAAGTGATCAAACATACAGAAAAACGAGGGAGCAAGCACATGTAATCATGGTGAAATGAGATGTAATTTATTACATTTTTTTGTTACCATTTTAAAGCGGGGTTCCAGTTACTTTTTTTTTTTTTAGGCCATTTAAATGTTATGCTTATAACGATCACATTACACTGCATTAAACATCCCATTGTGATGTGTAAATTAATAAAAAACCTTGCCTCCTTAGCTGTTCTGTACGATCTGGCCGTTTCCATCTCCTGTGTGGGCAACAACAACGGCGGCGGCGGAGGAATGTCCCGCCCCGTTGTTATGACAACGAAGATAACCGAATCCACGGCGGCAGCAAGGAAGGGGGACACGGCGGCAGGACATGTGGGCAGCAAGGAGGGGGGACACGGTGGCAGCAAGGAGGGGGGACATGGCAGCAGGACATGGCAGCAGCAAGGAGGGGGGACATGGTGGCAGCAAGGAGGCGGGACATGGCAGCAGGAAAAAAAAGTGATCAAACATACAGAAAAACGAGGGAGCAAGCACAGTAAACAGGTTTGAGACAAAGGTAAAGAAAGTGAGCACAATTATAGCAGATGTTAGACATTATAAGCACTTACCTTCTCTGGGACAAACAAGTAGATGAATCAGTTGCTCGAGTAACATAAACGATAGGTCCTTGCTTCTCAGCTGCTCTCTCTCTTTCTCTCGTCCTGCAGATGAAATGAAAACTAAGGGCTTTGTGCCCTTATTGAACATGGCGCTGTAAACAGCACCTGTACTGTGCAAGTCACGTGATTTTTCGGGACTTGGGAGTGCACAGACTCCTGGGAAATTATGACACTACATTCCCAGGAGTCTGTGCTGTGTATGTTAGAAAGCACAAGCACCGCGGTGCAGGAAGAGGGAAGATTAACTAATCTGCCTAGCAACAACAGTTTAAAGGCATGTAAAAAATGTATTTATTTTTGTTAATGGACTAATGATATTTTTTTAAAACTACTGATGTACAGTTATATTTGAGGGTGGAGCTCTGCTTTAAGTTTCTTCCTGAATATACACAGTGGTTCTAAAGGTTTTGGGAGCAATCAAACCTTTGAAAAATGTTTTGTTTTGCTGATGCTAATATACTGCTGTAACTTCTCTGATGTTTCTCTTTATAGAACGAGCGCAGCTGTGCTTTGTACAAGCAGCTGCGCTCCATTCTGCAAGACGTCCGCGTCACTTCCGGTGCGCGGACATCTGCGTTCCACGCTGGAACGCGGAAGTGCGACTCAGCGTCATTTCCCCGCGAATTCGGGGCTATTTAAATCTTGCACAGATGACGGCAGGGTGTTCTGTTATTTTGTCGGATCCCTGCCGTCACCTGTGAACACCCAATTGAGCCCGGAATCCCACGATCCACTGGAGACCCTGTCACCCAGATCCAACCCTGCCTGCAGAGCCCTTGGCATCCCAAACCAGCAACCTGCATCCCTTCAGCACTCTGCATCCTGCCATATTCTAACTTGGATTGTCCATACAGGGACTCATGAGCATTCTGGATCCTGGGACTCCCCTGATTGCTCCCTGCAAGCTCCAGCCAGTGCACCACAATACCCAGCAGAACCGCAAGTATCTTGATCTACATACTACACTTGCCTTGTTATCTATGACCTGTCTGTTAGCCATTGGGAGGTATTGCTACTCGCTGTGACTTTCTCCATACATACATCACCTTAGGATCTGATAGACTGTGCCTATACCAGTATTGTGCCTATTTACATGTGAAGTAACATTACAATTGACACATACTAATTATCCAGCCACATAGGTAAGTGTCGCCTAAGAACTACCTAGCAAGATTGTACCGTAAACGTTCCCTCCTATCAGTGAGACTTATCATTGTTTCCTTTACTTTGCCATGCTTATGATGGAATAAGCAAGTTTTTATGTTGGTATCAATCTGAGGTTGTGATGAGTTAACCCCATACTTTCTGAATACAAAGAGAGTGAACTGGTGGTTACACCTGAGAAGCCTCTGCAGCTGAGATCCAACCCTATAAATAAGTATTCACATAGCAGTGACTTTACATAATAACAGAACCCCAAAAAATATAATGGATCCAGCAGAGCTTGCTAACCACCTAGTTGGACTTTCACAAAGAGTGGATACCCTCACAGCCACTATGAACGATTTACGATTAGAAAATGACGCTTTACGTAAACAAAATTTTGCCCAACCCCCCGAACCCTTTTCTGGGGACCGAAAGTTTTTCCGACAATTTATCAGCTCTTGCCGCCTCATGTTTGAATTGCGCCCCGGCACCTATTACTCAGACAGAGTTCGAATTCTCACCCTCATATCTTATCTTAGAGGAGAGCCTAGAGTCTGGGCTGATGCATATGTGGAAGAACATGGTGATTTACTCGGCGCATTTAATACTTTTCTGGATGAGATGTCACTTCTATACGAAGACCCTAACAAACAGCTTACCGCAGAGAACACCGTTAGGAACCTCAAACAAGGGAAAAGACCTGTAGAGGACTATATTTCAGAATTTAAGTGTTGGAGTCGAGAAACCCAATGGACAGATATTGCTCTGCGTAATCAATTTCGACTTGGCTTATCTGAACCAATGAAGGATGAGATTGCTCGCGTAGAACTTCCTCCATCTCTAGAGGATCTTATGCATTTATCTCTCACCATTGACCGACATCTCCGAGAAAGGAAGGCTGAACGTGTCAACACTTACCTTCCTCCACAATTCAGAAGATCCAAGTCACCTCCTAAGGATATTCCCATGGAACTCAGAGCTATCAAAGGTCCTCTATCACTGTCCGAGAAACAACGTCGCAGGGCTCAGAACCTCTGTCTCTACTGTTCCGCTCCAGATCACATTGTTTCCACTTGCCCACTCCTTAAGAGAAACTCCGAAGGTAACATTTCTAACATATGTAAGACCAGTCCACCTGGAACTACCACTAATCGCTTTATATATGTCACTCTTACCTTACAGTGGGACCAAGATAGAATTATCATCGACGCCATGGTCGACACCGGTGCCTGCGGCAACTTTATTGATGTTGGAATTGTCAACTCTAATAAAATTCCATGTGTGGTTAAACAAAATCCTCTCTCTGTCACTTTTATTGATGGTTCTAGTTCCACTTCTGGCCCAATTTCCTCTCAAACCTCACCCATACTGGTCACTTGTGGGAATAGCCATACAGAGACCCTTGTCTTTGATGCCATTCCATCTCCATTATTCCCCATAGTTCTTGGATTACCTTGGTTACTACTCCATCAACCTACTTTCCTTTGGTCTAACCACTCACTCAGTCTAAACTCCACATTTTGCCAGAATACTTGTTACCCCATATATACGATCCTCTCCACAGAAGTTCACTGTAAAGATCTCCCTAATTATCCACAAGATTTTTCAGATGTTTTCAGTAAGACTAAGGCAGAGATTCTCCCCCCCCCCCATCGTATATATAGTCCTATAGATCTAATTCCTGACAGTCCAATTCCAACTGCACGTATCTATCCGCTGTCACAACCAGAACTTGTGCATCTTAAAGTTTACCTTGACGAAAATTTGAAGAAGGGCTTTATTAGACCATCCACTTCTCCTGCAAGTGCCGCCATGTTCTTTGTCAAAAATAAAGATGGTTCTCTTCGGCCTATCATTGATTACCGTGCCCTCAACAGTATCACTGTAAAAAAACGCTACCCGTTACCTCTCATTCCAGAACTCATCGAACGCCTTCAGACCTCAAAAGTTTTCACAAAATTAGACCTCAGGGGTGCCTACAACTTAATCAGGATTCGTCCAGGAGATGAGTGGAAGACCGCTTTCAAGACTCGTTATGGTCTTTATGAATACACTGTTATGCCATTCGGACTATGTAACGCACCTTCTACATTTCAGTGGTTCATAAATGAAATTTTCCGGGATCTGCTTGACATCTGTGTAGTAATATACTTGGATGACATATTGATCTACTCTGATACATTTGAGGAACACACTAAACATGTTCGTTGGGTTCTGGCCAGGCTCAGAACACATTCCTTATATGCCAAACTTGAGAAATGTGTTTTCAACCAGTCAAGTATCTCATTCCTTGGCTACCAAATTACACCCCAAGTCATCCAAATGGATCGCTCTAAAGTGGAGTGTATTATTTCCTGGCCAATTCCTCACTCAAGGAAGGCTCTTCAACGTTTCCTCTGGTTTTCAAATTATTATCGCAAATTTATCAAAACATTTTCAGCGATTGTCAAACCATTGAGTGCACTTACCAGCACGAAAACACCCTTCTTTTGGTCAAAGAAAGCCCAGAGATCTTTTGATTCTCTTAAGCTCTCTTACACCACGGCTCCCATCCTACAACTGCCTAACCCACAATACCACTTCACTGTGGAAGTAGACGACTCCCACTATGCCCTAGGTGCTATACTTTCCCAACGTCCAACTCTATCTGAGCCTTTACACCCTGTTGCCTTTTACTCCAGGACCCTATCACCAGCGGAAAATAATTACCCCATTGGAGAAAAGGAACTTCTTGCAATCAAAGATGCATTAGAAAATTGGAGGCACCTACTGGAGGGAACCACACACCCAATAACCATCCTTACGGACCACCGTAATTTACAGCATCTAAAGGCATGTAAGACGCTCTCTGCCCGTCAGGTCAGGTGGAGTCTATTTTTTGACAGGTTTGATTTTTATATATCTTATAGGCCTGGTACACAAAACATCAAAGCTGACTCCCTCTTTCGTATGTATGAGGACCAAAACACTGAGATTCCACCTCTCTCTATCATTCCATCAGACCGGTTCATTGGTGTCAACACCTCCTTTAGACAGTTGATCTCTCAGTCACTCTCCCAAGATCTTTCCTCTTTACCAAAAGGTCTTACTAGGTTATCAGATGGTGTTTACACCTTCAACAACAAGTTCTACGTTCCCCCCAATTTACAACTTCTACTACTCAGACATCTACATGACTCACCATTAGCCGGCCACCCAGGGATCAACAAAACAATCCAACTCATTAAGAGAGACTATTGGTGGCCCAACCTAGCCAAAACCATCCATGGATATGTTAGTTCATGTGAAATTTGTGCTCGTAACAAGCATTCTAGGAAACCCCCTTTTGGTCTACTCGCTTCCATCCCCGTTCCCAACAGACCTTGGGACGTTGTGTCTATGGACTTTATAGTTGACCTCCTTAGGTCAAACGGTGCCAACACCATTATGGTCACAGTAGATCTCTTAACAAAGATGGCACACTTCATACCCCTGAAGAACTTACCAACTTCCCTAGAGACAGGGAAGGCTTTCATTTCCAATGTTCTCAAACTACATGGTCTACCCTCTCAAATCATTTCGGATCACGGAAGTCAATTTGTTTCTAGATTTTGGAAAGCCCTATGTAATGCCTTACAAATTGACCACCGCATGTCCACTGCCTACCATCCTCAAACCAATGGACAAACAGAACGTGTCAACCAGATCCTCGAACAATACCTTCGATGTTACTGTACACATCTTCAAGATGATTGGTTTCAATTGCTTCCCCCTTGCTGAATTTTCTTATAACAATTCTACCAGTTCTTCATCCCGATTCACGCCATTCTTTGCCAATTTTGGTTTCCACCCAAACAGTCTACCAACCACCTACCTCCCAAATAGTGTTCCAGCAGTTGATCATTATCTCTCTACTTTAAAAAACACACTGGCTATTCTACGTTCCAATTTAGAGTTTGCTCAACGAAGACAAAAACAATACTATGATGCTCACAGATCTGTACCTTCTGTATATAAGGTCGGGGATTTGGTTTGGCTTTCCACCCGAAATCTTCACCTTAAGATTCCTTCAAAAAAATTAGGCACCCAATTCACTGGACCTTTTCAAATCACACATTTGATCAATTCTAATGCTGTTAAGTTACTTTTACCCCCAGATTGGAAGATACATTCTTCATTTCATGTTTCTCTCATTAAACCTTTCATTTCTTTTTTTTCATATTTACTTCTTTTATTCTTTTGTTTTATATATTCAAGGTCACAGAACAGGATTAACATAACAAAAGTTTAAATCAGAGGTGCATTATCCTATACACTATGTCACTTCAATCCACATATAACAGATTAATACTGCACACAAATCCTAGCCATACCACTCCTTGGCCCTGCTTCTTATACTAACCAACCTCTGATCTTAAACCTCTTTATCTACCTCCCATAGTCAGATGCATTCACTTCATACACCTTAATCCTCTCTGATCCCTTGCCCTTATATCATTCCTACCTAACCTTTACCCCCCCCCCCTAAAAAAAAAAAGAGAGAAAAAAAAAAAAAACAGAACCTAAACCAAAACCCTCCCCCCACCCCCTCCCAACGAATTCTCCCCCTTCTCCCCTCTGGCCAGTGCATATACATACTCCCCCTTTATCTCTACCTCCAATCCCCTTGACTCACTTCTGGTTAAATAGGCCTCCCTCTCCTCCTATTAGTCTTCCAATAGTCTCATCCCTTCTTCCGTGTTTATAAATTGGTTCCATCCTGTCCATGTTTCTACATACTGTTCCCTTTTATTCCTGGATGAGAGGATTAAATCCTCTATAGCTCCAGTTTCTCTGACCCTATTAAGCCATCTCGCAACCGAGGGTGGTCTACTATCTCTCCACTGGAGGGTTATTCCCATTCTAGCAGTATTTATCAGGTGTCGTAACACCGACCTTTTATACTCCCCTACTGGAATTTGGGAGCTATGAAGTAGAAAAAGGGCTGGGTCTTCCGGGATCTGAAACTCCGTAAATTTTTGCGCAATTCTCCTAACTTCCCTCCAATATTCTTTCACTTTTACACAGGCCCAGAAGACATGCAATAGAGTACCTCGCTCCGTACCACATCTCCAGCAGAACTCCGAGTTTTCATTAGAGAGTTTATGCAACCTTACTGGAGTGTAGTACCACTGCGACAATAATTTATAATTGCATTCCTGCACCCGTGTCGATATTGATGAGTTCAGTGCTAAATACACTATATGTCGTCGTTGGGTCTGTGTAAAATTTCTCCCCAGGTCTCTTTCCCACTTAATAATTCCCGGCAGTTCAAATTCTTCCTGAGGGACATTCAATATTTTATACATTTTTGAACTCACTCGCTGAATTGGTTCTTCCTCCTCGCAATATTTTTCAAATTTTGTTAAGTGTCGCCGGAAATCCGACGGTTGACCCAGGGATCTTAAAAAATATCTAATTTGTAATGCTTGCCAGAAACTTAACTCATAGTTCCCCCCTACCTTCATCAGATCTACAATTGAGGGCCACGTCTCTGTTTGCATAAAATGGGATACTTGCGTCCTGCCTCTTTCGTTTAATTTGTTAAATACTGCTCCTACCGTTCCCGGTATAAATCCCGGATTCCCTAATATAGGGAATAGGGGGGAATATTTTGATGAATATTTCGGATTTTTACATATTCTAGCTGCTATGGACAGTGTTGGCCCGATTATAGGGTGTTTCTTCATCTTACTTGGTAGTAATTTATAACACCAAGGTGCCCTACGTAAAGCTATTGGGGAAATCTGTTGTTCTACCTCAACCCACCTTTTGTATTGTTTATTTCTGCACCAATCTATCAATCTCGTCAGGTGTGCTGCTTGATAATATTTAGCTATATCCGGTACTGCCATCCCTCCACAGATCTTGGGTAACCTAAGCACTTCTTTTTTTATCCTTGACCTTTTCCCGTCCCAAATAAACTTCATCAAAACTGCATCAAATTGCCGGAGAAAGGCACCAGGTATTTTGATTGGTAGAGTCTGAAATAGGTAAGTAATTTTTGGCAAAATGCTCATCTTAACAATATTATTTCTACCAAACCATGAATGTAGACCATGTTGCCATTTCTCCTTTCATTTCTAACCCATTTCCTAACAGGAAGCCATGCCCCCCTCCTCCTGTCGAGGTGCTTGGTGAAACTGAATACGAGATTGAAAAGATCCTAGACTCCAGGAAACGTGGTTCTACCCTTCAATACTTGATTCGTTGGAAAGGTTATGATCAACTTAATGACTCTTGGGAAGCTTTTTCAGACATACATGCCCCTCACCTGATCAGACAATTTCACCGAAGGTACCCTAATCGGCCCTCTCTTTCAGGGAGCACTGATGGTGCCCCCTTGAGGAGGGGAGTATGTAACATCTCTGATGTTTCTATTTATAGAACGAGCGCAGCTGTGCTTTGTACAAGCAGCTGCGCTCCGTTCTGCAAGACGTCTGCGTCACTTCCGGTGGGTGGACGTCTGCGTTCCACGCTGGAACGCGGAAGTGCGACTCAGCATCGTTTCCCCGCGAATTCGGGGCTATTTAAATCTTGCACAGATGACAGAAGGGTGTTCTGTTATTTTGTCGGATCCCTGCCGTCACCTGTGAACACCCAATTGAGCCCGGAATCCCACGATCCACTGGAGACCCTGTCACCCAGATCCAACCCTGCCTGCAGAGCCCTTGGCATCCCAAACCAGCAACCTGCATCTCTTCAGCACTCTGCATCCTGCCATATTCTAACTTGGATTGTCCATACAGGGACTCATGAGCATTCTGGATCCTGGGACTCCCCTGATTGCCCCCTGCAAGCTCCAGCCAGTGCACCACAATACCCAGCAGAACCGCAAGTATCTTGATCTACATACTACACTTGCCTTGTTATCTATGACCTGTCTGTTAGCCATTGGGAGGTATTGCTACTCGCTGTGACTTTCTCTATAGATACATCACCTTAGGATCTGATAGACTGTGCCTATACCAGTATTGTGCCTATTTACATGTGAAGTAACATTACAATTGACACATACTAATTATCCATCCACATCGGTATGTTTCGCCTAAGAACTACCTAGCAAGATTGTACCGTAAACGTTCCCTCCTATCAGTGAGACTTATCATTGTTTCCTTTACTTTGCCATGCTTCTGATGGAATAAGCAAGTTTTCATGTTGGTATCAATCTGAGGTTGAGATGAGTTAACCCCATACTTTCTGAATACAAAGAGAGTGAACTGGTGGTTACACCTGAGAAGCCTCTGCAGCTGAGATCCAACCCTATAAATAAGTATTCACATAGCAGTGACTTTACAACTGCACATTCCAGAGTAGCTCCCTAAGTTACTAAAAATCTTCTCTGTAGATCTAGCCTAATAAGAATACTGCCAGGAAGAAGTAAAATCATTCGTAAACAAGATACTGAAATTGGCCATCCGGCTCTAGTTTTAGAACAATGGTCTCCAAGCAGTGCCTCAGCTATAGGGCAAATCTGGGGGGGGGGGGCAACAGGTCAATTGCCCCCCCTCCGAGAAAATAGTGAGCAGGCTGATGCCAACCCCCCATCAGGACAGGGCAACAGCGCCAAAACTGACAGGCTCTGTGAAGTGACACAGGGCAGCTGCGGGGGATTTCCACCCATCCTTCTCCTCCTTGAGCTGACCATTCACCTGCCAATGCCTGCTCCTTTTGGCTACATTCAGAGCCAATTCCTGGTAAACTAGAAACTAGAGGATTATGGGACATATATGTAGCGCCCCCTTACTTTCAGTGCGGGCGCTACACTAAAGTTAGTGGGGAATGGAAGGGTTAGTTTTACTCCCATTCGTGATTTATGGAAACTCAGGCTGCTGCCCACTTCAGAATTGGTCCTGTAGGTCAGTCTGCGCTCCAGGGGTGTGTTATCACCCCTGGGCGGCAGTTGGCACTAGAGGGGTTCTGACAGACCCTCTTTCTCCCAGCAGCCAATCAGAGGAGTTCTTCTCTCGTTGTGCATGCTGGGAGGGGGGTATATCTGGGGCAGCCGCTTTTGGCGGGTTGTTCTATGCGGAGCCCGAGTTCCAGGTGCGGTACCCACCTTCAGGGTATGCGCATCCATGGGCCCCGCCACCGTGGCCTGCTTCGCTGAGGTTGTGCACCCTGCAGAGCCTCATCCTGACATTGAGAGGGGCCCCAGCGACTTGCTGGGTCCCAACCTTCTGTTGAGAGGATCCTAAGCTGGAGGCTGTGCGATGGGGGATTGGTTCGGGGGAACCTAGAACTAGAGGTTGTCCAGGAGGCCTAGACAAACCATCGGGGATCCGGTCACCACACCATATGACAGGTATGCGCAAGCTGTCAGTGGGTGACACTGATTGAACTAACTGGGAGGATTTGCTCAAATTGATCTCACAAATCCCAAGTTGTCCGGCCTGTGGCAGAGGCCCTGAGTCAGGCCTGTGGCAGAGGTCTGTTTCCTCCCAGTGATCCGCAAGTGACTCTCTGGCTGCCAGGCCTGAGATAACCGCCAGTCCGGGGGCACTTTACCCACCCTGATTGGGGTGGCGACGAATTAAGCTATATCATTGCTGAGAGCAGGCTTGCTCTCTCTTCTTATCCAAGGCCTGATACTAAAGTTTCTCTACGCTCATCAACCTTTCTCTGTCGTGTGTCATGTTGATGTTGGCCATGTTGGGCCTTGGAATAAAGCATTGAAAACTGAATTGATGTCTGGACACTTGCTCTTTATTCACACTTACAGAAATCACCCCTAGACCAAGTCAAGAAGGTAACTCAGTAAGCCGATCCCAAACTAATCAGCGGCTCCTTCGGGGGTGATCGCTACATATAGTCCCGGATACCAGCAGGCCCCAGAATGAAATACCTGAGAGGACTGCAGCCCCCAGCATGCCGAACAAGAGGGGGAAGAGGAAGAGGGACCATGAGGCTGTTGGGTGGAGAGAGCCAGCGACTCTATTATTATCTATTATAATCCTCCAAGGCAAGAACTTACCTCCCTTCCACCTGGCTGCTCCCATGCTGTCCTCCCCTCCACCTGGCTGCATCCACCCTTTCCTCCCCTTCACTTCCTGTGTTCACGCCAGATCCAGATCCAATAGATGTTTAAGGCTATGGTGTCACTAATTCAAATGTACTAGAACTCCGGAAAACCAGATGCCGATACAGACCATAGAAAAAAAATTGTATATAAAAGGGGCGTCTTAAAAATGCTTGTAAAAAGTGATCACAGAAAAGTATCCAATAGGACGCAGTAGAGCTTGAAGTAGGCTACAGTATGTACCCTTAATCTGAGCAAGCAGCCTGGCTGGTCAGGAAAGGGGGAGATGAGCATGCGCCCCTCCTAAACCATGCCAGGCCACATGCCCCAACATGGCAGTGTACCCACTTTAATGAGGATAAGGGCCTTTTTCCCACAACCCTTGCTGGCTAGTGGTTGTGGAGTTCTGGGGAGGGGGCTTAATGGAATCTGGAAGCCCTCTTTAATGATAAGGGGGCCTAAGATACCGCCCCCCATGTGAACAAAAAAAAGGTTCTCACCTAAAAATAAAGGCACCCAAATATTTTTTAGTGTAAATCCATTGTCCTTGATGCCTGTCGTCTGGTCCCCCAAAAAAAGATGACCAGTGCACGTGACCAATCACAAAGGATCTACTAGCCTAATGACAGCTCACCAATTATAATCAGCTATATGAGGAAAGGGGTAGAGATAGTGGTGGCATCATTGTCCATATATGGCCAGTGGCTATATTTGAGCTGTGACATCATTGCCAATTGCCCAAGAGGCAGTGACATCATTGCTCATTAGCCATCATTTCATCATTGATGTCACTGATATCATCGCCCCTTTGCTTATGTGGTGGGGATTCCCAGTAATGTCAGCTGTTCCAAAGGATGTGCAAGCACCCGCTGCTTCAGTAACAGCAGGAAGCTATGGCAAATATGATATATAGAAACAGTAAAAGTAACTCGTCCTTCTCCTGCCCAACAAAGGCCCAGGCAGCCAAAGTTTGGTCCAAACCTAGGTTTGGACACAACCATTGGTTCGTATTCCTAAGCCCTTTTTTTATTCACGGAAATATTTAGTCAATTTAATCATTTGGTATCCACTCGTGAGAGTCTATTTGGAGTTAATTATATTGGCAGTCAGCGTGTTTTCTTTCAGCATGATCATGGGCATTGTTCATCATGATTGACGTAGATCTACATTGCTGGATAATGTGATTACTTAAATAGAATTACATCATGAGACAAAGAGGCCCTTAGAAATGTACCCCTCAATATTGAGGGCATGTGGCCTTGTATGGTTTAGTTAGGAGGGGCTGCATGCCCTGAAATTAATTATTTTTGGGACTCCACATTGTTTCTTCCTTTTTTTACACCATCATTGGTTGTTGTGATGATTTCATCTGCTGCTAGGATGCTGGTGGACAGCCACCAGCACACCAGCACAACAAGAAGTTGTAATTTAGTGGTGATAGTAATGCCACCACTATGTGAATATCACCACTATGTGAATGACTTCCAGCTGCACTAGCAATCAGAGTTTCATGTGGAACAGCTTACAACTGGTCATTTAGATCACTCATTTGGTGAATCACAAAAAGGTAGCGATCGCTGCGGACTCTGCTTTGCAGCAAACTTGAACCTTATCCCTAACCATTATTTTGACTACAAAGTATATGTCATGCAGTCATTTATGTCAACGGTGCCAACATTTTAAGATGACATCTTTTTCGTATATAGTGTACAAAGAATGACTGCTTTGTGATTATTTGTATCCATGCAGTGTTTGTAGAGTTTACACAAGAATTGATTATCTTTGTAAAAATGATAGAACTTGATGGCACATGTAATATACAGCTGGTCTTACAGGCAGTTGCATTCCTTTGACAAGTCAGCATTTTAAGGGCTGTCAGGGGTTGGCATGAAGCCATGAACCTATGGTTCACCCCAGGTTATATTTTTGTTTTAGTCAACATAGTTAATTCTGAGACACCTAACAAAAATTGAGCTTTATTCAATGAAAAATATCAGCTTGCATAACTAGTAGCCGTTGTTAATATTGGGTGGACTTTAACCACTTAAGGACCGGACCAATATGCTGCTAAATGACCCAAGGGGTTTTTTACAATTCGGCACTGCATCGCTTTAACAGACAATTGCGCTGTCGTGCGACATGGCTCCCAAACAAAATTGGCGTCCTTTTTTCCCCACAAATAGAGCTTTCTTTTGGTGGTATTTAATCACCTCTGCGGTTTTTATTTTTTGCGCTATAAACAAAAATAGAGCGACAATTTTGAAAAAAATTCAATATCTTTTACTTTTTGCTATAATAAATATCCCCCAAAAACATATCTAAAAATGTTTTTTTCCTCAGTTTAGGCCGATACATATTTGTTTACCTATTTTTGGTAAAAAAAAATCACAATAAGCGTTTATCGATTGGTTTGCGCAAAATTTATAGCGTTTACAAAATAGGGGATAGTTTTATTGCATTTTTATTAATTTTTTTTTTTTTACTACTAATGGCGGCGATCAGCGGTCATTTTCACAGCAAAAAATGCATTTAAATTGCATTGTTTATTGTGAAAATGACAGTTGCAGTTTGGGAGTTAACCACAGGGGGCGCTGTAGGATTTAGTGTTCACTTTGTGTCTGTTTACAACTTCTTCTACCTATTTTTGGTAAAAAAATCACAATAAGCGTTTATCGATTGGTTTGAGCAAAATTTATAGCGTTTACAAATTAGGGGATAGTTTTATTATTTATTTATTTTTTACTACTAATGGCGGCGATCAGTGATTTTTTTCGTGACTGCGACATTATGGCGGACACTTCGGACAATTTTGACACATTTTTGGGACCATTGTCATTTTCACAGCAAAAAATGCATTTAAATTGCATTGTTTATTGTGAAAATGACAGTTGCAGTTTGGGAGTTAACCACAGGGGGCGCTGTAGGAGATAGGGTTCACCTAGTGTGTGTTTACATTTGTAGGGGGGTGTGGCTGTAGGACTGATGTCATCGATCGAGTCTCCCTAACTTTAGGCTGGACCGTGGGAGCTGAAATTTCAGGCTGGACCTTGGGCATCGGAACATCAGGCTGAACAGCAAATACTGGAGCATCAGGCCAGACAGCAGGCAGAAGGTTGGCAAGGTTAGGTGGTTCATCAGGTTCAGGATCATCAGAGACTAGCCTGACCCCATTGGAAATCATGGGAGCAGACTGGAGCAAATTGGCTGGCATGGAGGCAGACTGGAGCAGATCGGCTCGCATGGAGGCAGACTGGAAAAGATCGGCTGGCATGGAGGCAGACTGGAGCAGATTGGCTGGCATGGAGGCAGACTGGAGCAGGTCGGCTGGCATGGAAGCAGACTGGAGCTGATTGGCTGGCATGGAAGCAGGCTGGAGCTGATTGGCTGGCATGGAAGCAGGCTGGAGCTGATTGGCTGGCATAGAAGCAGGCTGGAGCGGATCTGCTTGTGTGGAAGCAGGCTGGAGCAGATTGGCTGGTGTGGAGGTAGGTTGGGATAATGGCAGTATCGTATGGGTTGGGAAAAACCTTTGTCTCTTCTTCGGTTTAGCCACCAAAGTTCTGTAAGTGACTGTGGGGCTGTAAGTAAGGGGTGCAGCTGATTGAATAGAAGGGCTGGAATACAGTAAGGAGAAGGGAACAGTGGTTAGGGGAAGTTTTTGTGGGGTTGTTGCAAGCAGCAGAGAAGAGGCAGGTGTATTAAAGGCAGGATTGGTGCAGCGAGTGGAAACAGGGTACTGATATTTGATTGGAAGCAGAGTATATTGGGCTGAGACTGAGGTTGCAGTGGGTGATGGGGGGAAAGACATTTGGCCAGGCAGGTGTCTGATAGCAGGAATGGATTGTTGTGAGCGGAGTGAGGTGGAGTAAAATATATCAGACCATGCTTGGAGTAATCAGGGCCGTCTTTACCATAGGGAAAACAGGGGCAGCTGCCCAGGGCTCTATCAGTGTTGGGGGCCCAAAGCAACCCCCCTTTTTTTTTAAGGGCCGGAGGTCCACAGGGCCCCAGATGGCAACCCCCCCTTTTTTTATTTATTTTTAAATAAAAAAATATATATTTTTTTAATATATTTGTATTTTATTGGCTACACCCCTTTTTTTATATATATTTTTCTTTATTTCTTCTTTCCCTTTTTTTCTTTCCCCCCCCCCCCCCCGCTTCTCAATTCCAGGCGGCAGCACCCCCGGTTCTCTTCTCCATGGGGTCCATGCCTGAAGCTGTGTAAGGGGCCCCATAATTCCTGATGGCGGTGCATTGCCATTAAATGTGATTTGCCATGAAATGTGATGGTCCGCCTCCATCACATCCCATTGGCTCACTCATGTCACGTGACATATAGAAACGTCATCAGTCTCAGCTAGGCTTTCATAGGGAGAGATCTCCTCTCCCTGTAATAGGTGAAGCTGCACGGAGATGGTATATACTGTTAGGAAGGTGAAGCTGCACGGAGATGGTATATACTGTTAGGAAGGTGAAGCTGCACGGAGATGGTATATACTGTTAGGAAGGTGAAGCTGCACGGAGATGGTATATACTGTTAGGAAGGTGAAGCTGCACGGAGATGGTATATACTGTTAGGAAGGTGAAGCTGCACGGAGATGGTATATACTGTTAGGAAGGAGAAGCCAGTGTGATATGCACAGCTCTGTGAGGAGCAGCCTGTGTGCAGTGAGTGCATTGCTCGTGTAACAATGTATAGAAACAATGATCTCACACACATCTATAGGCTGCTCTCAGGCTGTGTGGCCAGCAGCACACACACACACACACACACACCATGGGCAGCCTGTATAATGGAGCAGCCTCCCATCTGCCTGCCCCCCTCTCCTCTCTCTTAGCCCTTTGAAGAGATGCACGGGGACTGACCTCCCTGGGTGCGCGAGTAAGCTACATTTACTACTACAGCTCCATGCAGCTTCAGCTTCAGTACTCACTGCACACAGGCTGCTCCTCACAACAAAGCTGTGCATATCACACTGGCTTCTCCTTCCTAACAGTATATACCAGCTCCGTGCAGCTGCACCTATCACAGAGAGAGGAGATCCTCTCCCTATGATAGCCTAGCTGAGACTGATGACGTGTCTATATGTCACATGACATGAGTGAGCCAATGGGATGTGATGGAGGCGGACCATCACATTTCATGGCAAATCGCATTTCATGGCAATGCAGCGGCCCTGCCGCCCGTTAAGCCCCTGTGCTGCCCACAAATCAGGCTGAAAATCATCAGCGGCACGCAGCCAGTGACAGTGCTGCTTCCCTTCCCAGTGTTTTCAAATGTACAGCACCCCTGGCTTCCCTTTAGACATGCACTTCTCCCTTCCTGCCACTGGGTGCTGCTTGTATATAAAAGTGAATTAGAATGTGATTTTTTTAACATCCCCAGTTTGCTCTTCCCGAGGCTGACTTCTTCATGTCCTGCTCCTCTAGGTATGTCACTGTTTGCTAATCCATGTTGTAAATAGAAGTTTTCTGTAGAGTGTTCCCAAAGTCTTTATAATATTTGATGATTCACTGCAGGTCTGGTCAGTGTTTTAAAAAGTTCCTCTATTTTACACATGGCATGGCATGGGGTCACAGCACCGTCTGTCCATTCTGCTTTAGCACCATGGGCCCCAATGCCATGCCATGTGTAAAATAGAGGAACTCTTTAAATCACAGACCAGACCTGCAGTCCAGGCTGAGTAAGGCCTCAGAGCACATGGCATTATTGTCTGTATTTAACTGCTTGATGGGCTTATTTTGGGCCTGGCTGGTTCACATGCATGTGTTTTGGCGGCCCACATTTGCGCAGGCACAGCAGCCCATTCATTTGAATGGGCCGCCATGCCTGCGTTTCCTGCAAAGAAAAGTGCATGCCTCATGTAATAGGCTGCGCACGCGGCACACCCATCAAGCACTGAAATACAGCATTGTCTGTCCATTCTGCTGTCTGCTGTGACTTATCTGCAGTTCCCGCACTGTCAAACTTTCTGCATTTTTAGACGTTTAGGTCACGCTTTTAAAAACACAGTGCGTTTGTGTGTGCAAGAACTGCAGGTAAGTAGCATGGTGCAAAAGCAGAATGGATTTCAAGGCAATTGTATTTTTAAAATGCTGAATGCACTTTTTTTCTGCAGGATACGAAGGCATGGCAGCCCATTCAAATCAATGGGCTGCTGTGCCTGCACAAATGAGGGCCGCCAAAACACATACATGTGAACCAGCCAGGCCCAAAATAAGCTGGAGGGGGCCCAAAAAAATGTTTGCCCAGGGCCCAAACCATATTAAAGACGGCCCTGGGAGTAATGGTTGAACAAAATGTGATTTACATGCTGCCTGTCTAATAAGGGAATGCATTGAGTTAACACACTCCACTAGCACCTGTTGGGAACAAGCTGAGTAGTATTCAAAGAATTATGCAAAGTCATCCTCCAAAAGCCACACTAGAAACTCCACCTAATCAACACTGAAGGGGGGAGAAATATTGGAGTACTGCAAAAGCCTAGCTCTGCACACACTTGAATCAGAGGCTGAACGTTTTCAAACAGCATGCCGCCCTGATCAACCAGAGAATGGGACAAACGGATGCACTCTAAAAGTTGATCCCTGGCCCACTCCTTCAATACCAGATGGCAATAATTATTTTCCTTCGTTACCAGTGAGTAGGGAGGAGCCGAACACCCCCCCCCCCCCTTCGGTTTGCACCAGAACCTTCGAACGGACCGAACGTTCGCGCAAACATTTAGAACCCCGTTGATGTCAATGGGACTCGAACGTTCGAATTCAAAAATGCTCATTTTAAAGCCTAATATGCAAGTTATTGTCGGAAAACAGGTTTTAGAACCCGCGTCTTGCCCCAGGGAACATGTATCAATGGAAAAAAAAGTTTTAAAAACGGTCGTTTTTTCTGGAGCAGTGATTTTAATAATGCTTAAAGTGGAAAAAAATGTTTTAAATATCGTACCTGCTGGGTGTCTATAGTATGCCTGTGAAGTGGCACATGTTTAGAACTGTCCCTGCACAAAATTAGATTACTATAAGAAAAAAGTATTTTAAAACTGCTTGCGGCTTTAATGTAATGTCTGGTCCCTGCAATATGGATGAAAATCATTGAGAAAAATAGCATGGGTTTCCCCGCCCCCCTCCCCCCAGGTCATTACCAGCCCCTTTGGCCCTATATACTTTGAACAGCAGTATACAGGCGGTGCAAACAAGACAGGGACTGTAGGTTTGCTGTTAAGTAGAATCTGTTTGTAATTGTGAACTGGTACTTTTTTAAAGTGTAGCTCCAGCCATAAAATCTATTTTTTAGCTTTTCTGAAAACATAGAGAAGGGTTATCACCCCTGTAACATTTGTTTTGCTCTCTGTGTGCATCTGTTCAGAAGATTTCAATTCACTTTCTGTCCCAATGACAAGTGATTTTTTGAAAATGTGGGTTTTTACCGAAACAAGGATTGGTGATAAAGCATCAGTGGACAGGAGACACCTCTTACAGAAGAGAATTTCCCTTCCTAGGGGTAGATTTCCTCTCACTTCCTGTTGTCTCCTTCTGTTTGCAAGTAGGAGTCGTTTGTAAGTTGGATGTTTGAAAGTAGGGGCCTGCCGTATATACTCTGCATACATTTGGGCCCTAGGTGTTGCCACAACACTGTAAGCCCTCACAGTTAGTCTTGGTGGGCGGCGAGCACTGGAACGCCCTGCTGTGTGAACTATTATATCAAGAACTCTAATTACATGCCATTGTTGAACAATGGTAGAAAAAATGGGCCTTTGGTGCTGGTGCTGGTGCCACAACACTGTAAGTCCTCACAGTTACTCTTGGTGGGTGCAGGAATGGGCCCTGCTGTGAAATATTAGATCAAGAATTGTAATTACATGCCCCTGTTGAAAAGGGGCAGAAAAATTGGGCCTTTGTTGGTGGTGGTGGTGGTGCTGGTGCCACAACACTGCAACCCCTCACAGATATTCTAGTTAGAGCGCAGGAATGAGCCCACTGCAAAGTATTGCACCAAAAATTGTAATTACACGCCCCTGTTTAACAGGGTCAGAAAAATTGGGCCTTAGCCACTAGTGCTGGTGCCACAACACTGCAACCCCTCACAGATACTCTAGTTGGAGCGCAGGAATGAGCCCGCTGCAAAGTATTGCATCAAACATTTTAATTACACGCCCCTGTTAAACAGGGTCAGAAAAATTGGGCCTTAGCCACTGGTGCTGGTGCCACAACACTGCAACCCCTCACAGATACTCTAGTTGGAGCGCAGGAATGAGCCCGCTGCAAAGTATTGCATCAAACATTTTAATTACACGCCCCTGTTAAACAGGCGGGCAAGCAGGAACACTGTCTGGATAACGGGGGCCTTGAGAGGTAAGGAAGTCCTCCTCTTCCTCCCTCTGTTCTGCCTCAAGGGCCCTGTCCATTATTCCATGCAGCGTGTGCTCCAACATGTGAATAAGAGGGACAGTCTCACTGATGCATGCACTGTCACTGCTCACTATCCTCGTGGCCTCCTCAAATGGTGACAGGACAGTGCATGCATCCCTGATCATGGCCCACTGACGTGGGGGAAAAAACAAGCTCCCCTGACCCAGTTCTGCTGCCATATTGGCACAGATACTCATTGATGGCCCTCTGCTGCGTGTGCAGCCGCTGCAGCATGGCCAATGTAGAGTTCCACCTGGTAGGCATGTCACAGATTAGTCGGTTCTTGGGCAGGTTGTATTCCCTTTGGAGGTCTGCCAGCACTGGCATTATATGACCGTCGGAAATGCACACAGTAATTCCTGGCCTGCTTCAGGACATCCTGTAAGCCTGGGTACCTGCCCAAGAACTGCTGCACCACCAAGTTAAGGACATGAGCAAAACAGGGCACATGGGTCAGTTGTCCCTGTCGCAGGGCGGAGAGGAGGTTGGTGCCATTGTCGCAAACCACCATTCCTGGCTTAAGCTGGCATGGCGTCAACCACCTTTGAGCCTGCCCCTGCAGAGCTGACAGAACCTCTGCCCCAGTGTGGCTCCTTCCCCCAAGCAAACCAGCTCAAGCACCGCATGGCATCTCATTGCCTGCGTACCTGCGTAGCCCCTTGAACACCTACGGAGCACCACTGGTTCCGAGGACACATCAGCACAGGGAGAGGCCACAGAGGAAGAAGAAGAGGAGGGGGTGGAGGAGAGAGGTGTGTCACAACTAGTAGTAGCATTTTGGAGGTGTGGTGGCGGAAAAACCTCCAACACTACTGTACCTTGTCCTGCGTCCTTCCCAGCTGCCAGCAGAGTCACCTAATGCACCGTGAAAGATAGGTAATGTCCCTGTCCATGCCTGCTGGACCATGAGTCAGCAGTAATATACACCTTACCACTGACCACCATGTCCAGTGAGGCATGGACATTGCCTTCCACATGCCAGTAGAGAGCCGGAATCACCTTCCGTGAGAATAAGTGGCATTTGGGAACTTGCCACTGAGGTCCTGTACATTCCACAAACTCACGGAAGGGGGCAGAATCTACCAACTGAAAAGGCAGCAGTTGAAGTGCTAGCAATTTAGCTAAGCTAGCATTCAACCGCTGGGCATGTGGATGGCTGGGAGAGAACTTCTCTCGGCGCTGCAGCATCTGGGGCAGGGAAATTTGTCTGGTACGATCTGCCATCGATGTACCGATAGTAGATTTCCCGCATGTACTAGGCTGTGACATACCTAATTCTACACCTTCAGTCCTATCAGTGCAGGCTTCAGAGAGGACTGAGAGTATAGTGGGGTTGGAGATCCCAGCTGATGAGGGGAAAGGGGAGGTCCGCTTTGTTCGTTGGTGTGGGTCTTTCAGGTACGCTTGCCAAGGAAACAAATATGTAGGTGAATGAATGACTTCCTCTCGAGCAACAGTCACTCACAATCCCATCAAAATTGTAGAAATAAAAGAGTTAGCTTATATCGGGGGAAGAAAACCAGTTCCTCTCCAAATATAGGGATTTTTAATGTGAGGTGTGTTGCTCTTGGTATCAAAGGTAGGCGCACAAAACACAAGGTTTTTGGTAGTATCAAAAATGGTTTAATTATATAAATATAAAATTTCAAATTTCATAAAATTATTAACATAATGAGATATACATGATCAAGACCACATTTTCATGAATCACAAATAAAGAAGAGAAAATTATTTTTAGAGGAAAAGTAGATGCGAGTTTGCCAACTAGTTTCGCACTAGATGTGCTTCGTCAGGGCTTGCATAATATTCCTGTTCCTTTATTACATGTAGTGGTCTGTGTATGACATAGAGATTCATCATTAATACAAGTATAATACAATAATTTAATATCTTAGATTTTGTAAATAAATATATAACACATATAAATACAAAAAGGGTATAATGCGCTTACCACTTCCGTTAAAAAGCTCAAAGAACCAGGCAGAAAAGAGACTGCCTAAGTATCAGCGAAGGAGAACTTGATGCAATCAGGAGATTGGCTAATGCACTTCTAATCAGTGGAAGCCAGATCCACTTGATTTGGGCAGGTGCGGACAATGAAATGTTTGTGAGGAGTTCACCACAAGCAAGGAGGAAGGTCCGTTCCGTGAGAATAAGTGGCATTTGGGAACTTGCCACTGAGGTCCTGTACATTCCACAAACTCACGGAAGGGGGCAGAGTCTACCAACTGAAAAGGCAGCAGTTGAAGTGCTAGCAATTTAGCTAAGCTAGCATTCAACCGCTGGGCATGTGGATGGCTGGGAGAGAACTTCTCTCGGCGCTGCAGCATCTGGGGCAGGGAAATTTGTCTGGTACGATCTGCCATCGATGTACCGATAGTAGATTTCCCGCATGTACTAGGCTGTGACATACCTAATTCTACACCTTCAGTCCTATCAGTGCAGGCTTCAGAGAGGACTGAGAGTATAGTGTGGTTGGAGATCCCAGCTGATGAGGGGAAAGGGGAGGTCCACTTTGTTCGTTGGTGTGGGTCTTTCAGGTACGCTTGCCAATGAACTGCATGACAGGTCGACATATGTCTGGTCAAGCATGTGGTGCCCAAGCGGGTGATGTTTTGGCCACGTGAGACATATGTTGCAAATAACAGTGGTGCGATCTGATGCACTTGTCTCAAATAAGACCAAAGAACTTTTGGAATAACGCTGAGACACAGCAGCGCCCTGCACATGCGTAGCTCTGCGTTGTGATTCAGTCGGTGTGCTGCCCTTAAGCTGGACCCTGGAGGGCATCCTGCCTCATTGGAGATGTGCCTGTGCCTCCTCCTCCTCCTCTCTCCTATCAGGCACCCACGTAGAGTCAGTGACCTCATCATCCCCTCCCTCCTCATCACTGTAGAAAACCTGACAGTATGCTGCAGCTGGGGGAACATGACTGCCAGATTGCTGTCCTTCTTGGGCACCGTCTCTCTCTGGGCTCACGTTACTGCCTTCCTCGAGCTGTGTACCATCATCGGAGCCTTCAAAACGCTGTGCATCCTCATGCAGAATGTACTCAACATTGTGGTCAAACAGTTCGGGGGACTCCTCAGGAGGACATGGTGGGGCTAGGGAAGGAGTGACTGATGCCATTGTGCAGAGGGAAGAGGATGCCTTGGCAGCTGCTTTGCCAGACAAAGTACCCTGAGCCTGGGTGAGAGAGGATGAGGAGGATGAGAACGGCTTGGTCATCCACTCTACCAAGTCTTCGGCATGTTGCAGCTCAACACGGCCAGCTGCCGAAAACAAGGACGAGCGTGTCCCACGGCCACGTGCTGATGAGAATGCACCGTGTCCACGACCAGCACTGTTGCCTCTAGATGCAGAGCCTGCTTGCCCTCTTTTATTGTCTTGTGACTCTCTGCCTTTCCTTGTTGTCCTTCCGGACATACTAATGGCCTGCAGAGGACAAAGGCAGTACACACACCACGTAGCTTTAGGTGCACACTGCAGAGGACACAGGCAGTACACACCACGTAGCTTTAGGTGCAAACTGCAGAGGACACGGGCAGTACACACCAAGTAACTTTAGCTGCAAACTGCAGAGGACAAAGGCAGTACACACACCACGTAGCTTAAGGTGCAAACTGCAGAGGACACAGGCAGTACACACCATGGAACTTTAGGTGCAAACTGCAGAGGACACGGGCAGTACACACTAGACATGTGCACTGCCAAAAAATTCGTTTTTTTCGTTTGTCATTTTCGTTTTTTAATTTTTTCGTAAATTCGGGGGGAAAATAGTTTTTTTCGTTTTTGTTTCATTCGTTTTTTAATTTTTTCGGAAATTCCGAAATTTCGAAAAAAAAATTTTTTTCGTTTTATTCATTTTTTTTTTGCTTTTTTCGGAAATTCGTAAATTTGGGAAATTTTCGGATTTCCGAAAAAGCAAAAAACGGAAAAAACGAATGGAACGAAAAAAAAAAAGAATTTTCGGAAATTCGTAAATTTACGAATTTTCGAATTTCAAATTTTTCAATTTTCGAAATTTCGAATTTTTGACATTTCGAATTTTTCTATTTTCGAAGTTTCGTATTTTGGAATTTTTCAATTTTCGAAATTTCGAATTTTTGACATTTCGAATTTTTCTATTTTCGAAGTTTCGTATTTTGGAATTTTTCAATTTTCGAAATTTCGAGTTTTTTTATATTTTGAAATACGAAAATTCGGAAATACGAAAATATTCGGAAATACGAAAATTCGGAAATACGAAATTTCAACATTTCGAAAATTGAAAAATTCGAAATTTCGAAAATTGATAAATTCGAAATTTTCGCATTTCGAATTTCGAATTGAAAAATTCGAAAAATGAAAAATTCGAAATTTTTCAAAAATACGAAAATTTTGAAATACGAAAATTCTGAAATACGAAAATTCTGAAATACGAAAATTCTGAAATTGAAAAATTCGAAATTTGAAACATTTTTTCAATTTTAGAATTTTTCAATTTTAGAAATTCGGAAATACGAAAATTGAAAAATTTGAAAAATTCAAAAATTCTAATTTTTCCATTTTCGAAATTTTTCAATTTTCTAATTTCGAACTTCAATTTTCTAATTTTTCAAATTTCGAATTTTCGTATTTCCGAATTTCGTGCTTCAAATTTCTAATTCGAAAATTGAAAAATTCGAAATTCTAAAATTGAAAAATTCAAAATCTGAAACATTTTTCAATTTTCGAACTTTGATTTTTTCAATTTTCAAATTTCGATTTTTTCAATTTTCGAAATTTCGAATTTTCGAAATTCGGAAATACGAAAATTCGAAATTTGAAAAATTCGAAATCTGAAAATTTGGCGAAATCTGAAAATTTTTAAATTGGAAAAGTGAAAAATTCGAAAATTCGAAAATTGAAAAATTCGAAATTTGAAAAATTCGAAATTTGAAAAATTCGAAATTTGAAAAATTCGAAATTTGAAAAATTCGAAAATTCTAAAATCCGAAACATTTTCGTATTTCCGAATTTCCGAAATTCGTAAATACGAGAATTCGGAAAGTTAAAAAAAAACGTAAATAAGAAAATTCGTAAATACGAAAATTCGTAAATACGAAAATTCGTAAATTCAAAATTTTCGGAAGTCCGAAAATTCGTAAATAAAAAATTTGTAAATACGAAAATTCGTAATTAACGAATTTCCGAATTTTCGTAAAAAAAAGAATTAGAAACAAATCAAATTGCACATGTCTAGTACACACCAAGTAACTTTAGGTGCAAACTGCAGAGGACAAAGGCAGTACATACACTACGTAGCTTTAGGTGCACACTGCAGAGGACACAGGCAGTACACACTACGTAGCTTTAGGTGCAAAATGCAGAGGACACGGGCAGTACACACCAAGTAGCTTTAGGTGCAAACTGCAGAGGACAAAAGCAGTACACAAACCACGTAGCTTCAGGTGCACACTGCAGAGGACACAGGCAGTACACACCACGTAGCTTTAGGTGCAAACTGCAGAGGACATGGGCAGTGCACACCAAGTAGCTTTAGGTGCAAACTGCAGAGGACTAAGGCAGTACACACTACATAGCTTTAGGTGCAATCTGCAGAGGACATGGGCAGTACACACCAAGTAGCTTTAGGTGCAAACTGCAGAGGACAAAGGCAGTACACACACCACGTAGCTTTAGGTGCACACTGCAGAGGACACAGGCAGTACACACTACGTAGCTTTAGGTGCAATCTGCAGAGGACATGGGCAGTACACACCACATAGCTTTAGTTGCACACTGCAGAGGACACAGGCAGTACACCACGTAAGAATACTGCAGCTAGCACAATCACCTGCCTGCCAGTAAATTAGGAAGAGCTGATCTGGCTAAACTATACAGTGTATAAATATATATACAACACCTGGGATTCATATATATCCTCTACACACCGTAACTTTAACAGACTAGCCTGCCTGCTCTATCTACCTAGAAAAAATGACACTCTCTCTCTCTGCCTCTAACCACCGCCGCAACACACTACACAAGGCCGACCTGCAGATGGCCTTTTATAGTGTGGGGTGTGTACTAAACTCCCTGAGCCATAATTGGCCAAAGCCACCCTTTTATGGCCTTTTATAGTGTGGGGCGTGTACTTAACTCCCTGAGCCATAATTGGCCACAGCAGAGTTGATGGCAGAGTGGTAGGGGTGCCAGGGGCAGGGAGATTAGGATGAGGATGGAGATGATGACAGGGATAAGTTGGTAAGAAGTATTACAGGAGGTAGGGTGGTAGGATGTCAGGAACAGGGGGATGATGAGGAGGATAATGATGATGACAGGGGGTCAGTAGGTCGCATCATATGCCGGATGGCATGCATATCATTACTTAGAGCTGTATGTGTGAGGTCACGGGCAGAAGGCAGAGGTAATTATCAGGCCCCCCTTAGTCAGAAGGTGATGTCACGGGATGTGTTAGTGTAAGGCACAGGCAGGACCATCATGCTGTACTTCTGAGGCTGTTGCACACTGGCTCCTGGATGATCGCCAGGCACCAGCTCTGGCAGATCCTCCATTACAGATTGTCCCTCCTGCAGAGGAGATCAAGGAGCTGCTCAGTCTCTGGGGGTATTTTCCAAGCTCTGCACAGATGGAGATCCGTGGTTCATGGCAGGAGAGGAGGAGTCGGGGGAGAGGAGTACATGGTGCCACCCACTGACCCTGGGACTTCGGGAAGTGCTCAAGTGGTCAGTGACAGTCTTAATTGTCTAACTAGAGAGCCGCCTCTGCTTCCTGTCACCGTGATAAAGACTTCACCAGAAGGGAAGTGAGAGAAATTTAGCAAAAGGGACAAAGATATCAACAAAAAGCTAAAGTGTTTCTAGCCTCCCTCTACTCTTTGGAAAAATATGTTCTGTTTCTATCAGAGCCACGGGTAACAGTAAACCCGACAGAGGTTCTAGTCCTTTCCCACTCTATCCAAAATGAAAAATAAAAACTTTTTGGCTAGAACTACACTAATTTTGTAAAAGTTTTAGGCAGGCGTGAACATATGCTGTAAATTAAGAATTATTTAAGAAATAGAAGTGTTAATAGTTTTTTATTTTATCAATTAACAAAATAGAAAGTAAATGGACACAAGAGAAATCCAAATCTAATCAATATTTGATTGGCCACTTATTTGGGATCCAAGGGGATGGGGGACAGGGAGCCAGGTCTAGCGCCAAACTGGGCTCCAAGCCAGCAAAAAATGAGATGCCATTCCATACAAGGAAAACCCCTGCATATGTCCAGAATAACGTGTTGTATAATGCCATTATTACAAGTATACAATATAAAGTTGGAGTTGAGAGACATTGAGAGAGAAGGCGAAGGAGAGATAGGGAAGAAAGAAAGAGAAAGGAAGAGGAAGAAAAAAATGGGGGGAAATAAGATTGGACCCTTATTTATTCTGCAGCAGGACGATGACCCAAAACATATAGACAATGTCATTAGGAAATATCTTCAGTGTAAAAAACGAGAAGTCTTGGAAGTAATGTTTTGGCTCCCACAGAGCCCTGATCTTAACACTAGGGATGAGCCTGATGTTCGAGTCGAACGTAAGTTTGACTTGAACATCGTGTGTTTGCCAAATAGCTAACAATTTGGGGCATTCGCGACAAATTCGAAAGCCGCGAAACACCCTTTAAAAGTCTATGAGAGAAATCAAAAGTCATAATTTTAAAGGCTTATATGCATTGTATTGTGATAAAAAGTGTTTGGGGACCTCAGGGGACATGTATCAATGCAAAAAAAAACGTTTTAAAAACTGACGTTTTTTCGGGAGCAGGGATTTTAATAATGCTTAAAGTGAAACAATAATATTCCTTTAAATTTCTTACCTGGGGTGTGTCTATAGTATGCCTGTAAAGTGGCGCATGTTTTCCGTGTTTTGAACAGTCCCTGCACAAAATGAAATTTCTAAAAGGAAAAAAAGTCATTTAAAACTACTTAATAATAAATTGTCGGGTCCCAGCAATACAGATAAAAGTAATTGAAAAAAAAACAAAATGTAAAAAAAAATTGCGTGGAGGTCCCCCCAAATTCCATACCAGGCCCTTCAGGTCTGGTATGTATATTAAGGGTAACCCTGTGCCAAATTAAAAAAAATGGTGTAGGGGTCCCCCTCAAAATCCATACCAGACCCTTATCTGAGCACACAACCTGGCAGGCCGCAGGAAAAGAGGAGGGGATGAGAGAGCGCCCCCCTCCTGAACTGTACCAGGCCACATGCCCTCAACATGGGGAAGATGCTTTGGGGGTCTGTGACCCAAAGCACCTTGTCCCCATGTTGATGGGGACAAGGGCCTCATCCCCACAACCCTTGCCCGGTGGTTGTGGGGGTATGCGGGCGGGGGGCTTATCAGAATCTGAAAAGCCCCCTTTAACAAAGGGAACCCACAGATCCCGGGCCCCCCCATGTGAATTGGTACCCCTACCATTTCACAAATAAGTGTCAAAAATAAAAATAAAAAACACAGGAGACAGCTTGGGACAAGTCCTTTATTAAAAAAAAGAAAAAAAAATCCAGCGATGTACATACATTACTTGATCGGAGGATATAGAGGAAAAAAAACGCTGACACGAAAAAATTGGCGCAGGGTTCCCCTTAATATCCATACCAGACCTTAAGGGCCTGGTATGGAATTTGCGGGGACCCCCACGCAATTTTTTTTTATTTTAGTTCGGGCCACCCCTTAATATTCATACCAGACCCAAAGGGCCTGGTAATGGACTGGGGGGAACCCATGCCGTTTTTGTTCAATGACTCATCGGTATTGCCAGGAGGACCCAACAATTCATTATATCGAAAAATAGTTTTTAAATTATTATTTTTTTCTTTTAAAAATTTAATTTTGTGCAGGGACTGTTCTAAACACGGGAAAATGTGCCACTTTACAGGCATACTATAGACCCCCCCCAGGTACGAAATTTAAAGGAATATTTTACTTTTATTGTTTCACTTTAAGCATTATTAAAATCACTGCTCCTGAAAAAACTGCCATTTTTAAAACTTTTTTTTTTTTGCATTGATACATGTCCCCTGGGGCAGGACCCAGGCCCCAAACACTTTTTATGACAATAACTTGAATATTAACTTTCAAAATTAGCACTTTTGATTTTTCACGTTCATGTCCCATAGACTTTAATGGTGTTCGTGTGTTCGAACAAATTTTTTGCCTGTTCGGCTCATCTCTACACCATCGAGTCTGTCTGGGATTAGACAAGGAGACAGAAGAACTTGAGGCAGCCTACATCCACAGAAAATTTGTGGTTAGTTCTCCAAGATGATTCGAACAACCAACCTGTCAAGTTCCTTCAATAACTATGCACAAGAGTACCTAGAACAACTGATACTGGTTTGAAGGGTGGTCACACCAAACATTGATTTCGTTTCAGATTTTCCTTCGCTCACTTTGCATTTTGTAATATTGATAAAATAAACAATAAAAATATATATTTTTGAAAGCATTTTTACTTTACAGCATTTCTTCACACCTGCCTAAAACATTTGCACAGTACTGTACATTTTAATGATTTGAGGGCTATATGTCATTGAATTCATTTTTTAGAAGTAAACGCAAATTGTTAAACTATTTCCTGGAAAGCCTAATTGGCTGTTGAAATGAATAGTGATTATCTCTTCTGGCAGACCTTTAACCAGTTATTCGTAGCCTCACTGATAGTGTGATGGCATAACATAAGCTTTTCTATTTACCGAACATGTTTTTACATTCAACACCAATTGCTCTGTCCTTGACAATAAAATAGCTGTGTACATGTTCAGGGCTGGAGTAAAGCTTTTATCCACCAAGCACCAACTGAAAATGATAAAATGTCTGATTTACACATTTCACAGAAAAACTGTTTATTTGCCTACTAGAATTAGATATTGAGCGCTGTTTTTTTTTTTTTTTTTTTTTTTTTGGGAAACCTTAGATTGTAAGGTTTGAGGGCAGTGTACTATATGCTGAACAAATTGTTGGTGCTATATAAGTACCTGTTACAAACACATAAACCTGCACTTGAAGTGCAACACCTGCAATATGTGAAAAGGTGACATTGTAGAAAGAAGAAAAAGCTATTAAATGAAATTTCACTGCTTTTTTTTGTACCAAAATTCCTAGAAGACCCTTATCTTTTATAAAAGTATAGCATGGATTTAAAGGGGGAACTCAGGCAAAAAAATAGTGTGCATTTTCCCAAAAATCAATAACAGATATTTATTCTTGATGAGGGTGGGATATGAATTTTAAGGGGAACTCCACACATAAAAAAACTGTGTATCCCCCCCCCCAAGTTTAATGCCAGGTTCTTTTTATCAATGAAGATCTGATATAGATTTTAAGGGGAACTTAAAAAACTTTCAAAATAAACGGCATGGAGATGATGGAGTGCAACTTTTGTTTTTGAATAGAGTATTTGCATAAAAGTGTTTCCTGGCAACAGTGTAAAGGTGCTGGTTGTGTAGGCAGCTCTTGAAGTTTACATCTATTTGCAGCTGGCAGATTATTTACTATAGTAAATGTATAGATGTGATAATTTAATATTATTTATACTATTATTATAATGCTATAAACAATCCTGAGGCATGATACAGCAGTGTGTTGTTCATGACTTTGAATCTATTGGATTTCCACTTCTTTGGAGTTAGTATCTCAGTGCTGTTTTTCAGGCAAACTAGGGGATGGTAGCAGAAATTGTATAATTGCTGCATTGAGGAGGAAAGGACACTTTAATTATGGGGAGTAAATACGGCAGAGCTTCCTTTAAATAATAAATGGCCACCAATTCAAAAACAGATCATAAGATGTGCTTGAATTTAAAAACTAAACATATCTCAAGCTCATAAATTATAGTTAATGAAACTAACCAATAATGAAGACAGGAAGCCCCCATGATGTAGAATACTTTCAGTTTCACAGACAGCAATATCAGACCGGAACTCGTTCATTCCAATGAACAGTTGCCATCACAGTTCCTGGCTTAAGGCAGTACCGAAAAGCCAATATCTCCGGCTTCGTAGGAACTGTTCAGACTCTCATGAGTTCCTCGAGCAGGTTGAGGTACTGACGAGCCGCTTTCTGGAAAAGGGGTACCAAAGGGACTTTTTGAGAGACACTTTGGAGCTTGTTAGGACCACTGAGCGGGAGGATTTGTTGGTTGAGAGAGGCCCTCAGGATCGTGCTGCGTTTTCAGTGGGTGTGCTGTTTATCACCTCATACTCTATTCAGCATAGGGGTATTAAACAGCTTATTAATAAGCATTGGCACATTGCTAGTAATGATGCAGTACTGAAAGATTTGCTACCAGACAAACCCAGAGTCATTTTCAAGGGTGTCCCTTCCTTACGTGGCCATATTGCACCTAATGTCCTTAACCCTCCAGTTACCACTATGGTTTTTTTTGATCAGCTCTCTGGCTTTTATCAATGTAGGAGATGTAGAGTGTGGTTACCTAACTCGTGTAGGAGTAGAAGGACCACTTCCTTTGTGTGTACTGCTACTCAGAAAACACATAGCATAAAGCCTCTCATTACTTGTGCCACTGTGGGGGTGGTCTACATGCTGCAGTGCCCATGCGGCCTGCAGTATGTGGGCCGGACCAAGCGCCCACTTAAAGTACGTTTGAATGAGCACATTACCAATATCCTCACCGGCTTTAAGAACCACTCAGTGTCAAAGCACTATCTCCTAGAACATGACCGGGACCCCACCGGGACTCTGTTCTTGGGGATTGACAAGTATAAACCGAATTGGAGGGACAGCTCCCTGGTGAGGGAGATTTCTAAGTCCGAAATGGCCTGGATTTACCGAATAAAATCATATACCCCCATGGTCTTAATATAGACACTGATGTGAACGCTTTTATAAATAATGCTTGAGGTTATTTTTATGTTATTTTTATGTTTGATTTTGAACCTGGTTGTGATATGCAAGGATTGTTTTTTTTTCATTGGAGGACTGACAAGTTTTCTAATATTAAGCTTTTCCTGCTAAGTTCATAGTTAATGTCCTTTTTTCCACATTTAAGTGCCTTTATGCTTGGATAAACATTATTTTCTGCAGCATTGCTGATGGGGGGGTAGATCCCCTCTCATTTTGTATTGTCACCATTCCCCTAAGTCCTTGGCCTATGGGTTTAATTAATTTCAATCTTTTATCTATTTTTCGTTTGTTGCGAATGAGGAAGGGCTCCTCCATTGCCGGCCGGCACTATTTTACATGCCTTTATGATTCTGCTTATTTGTAAGTACAATCTTTTATACAACAATAAAACCTCTTAAACGGTATTATGCTATGGCCCGTTTTTTGTTCTTTTGATCCACGGACCATTCGAGTGAAGAGGTAGCTGTTTTCCATTGGAGGATACGATCTGGAGTTTCCTGGACCCTGTGTACCACTGTGTGTGTGAATCCATTCATTGAGTACTTATCTGCTTAAGGCTGACTCTTCTTATCGATCTGGTAAGAGGCTGTCTATGTGGTGGCGGTTTCACGGATGGTTTTTATCTTTCACTGCGGTGCTGTTCATCTCAGCTGATTATCATTTACTTCCACTTCACCGTTGGGACATTTTTCATGACTGTTTCACATAGATCAATTTATCAACACAGTTCCGGCTTATTAGCTGGTTGATTTTAGTTGGCGCAGTTTTTTCCTTTCCATGTATTTATGTGTGTATACACTGTTTACTGCTGCCTCCTGGTTTAGATTACCACAATTTTTTCATTAATTCACTATTTGGGTTAGCGCAAATTTTCTTGTTCTTTGAATTCATATATTTAGTTGGTTTTTGTTCATCTATTAATATTCAAATTTCGTTTTTGGTCTATTTATTTAAAAAAGTCTATTTTTGTTTCAGTGTATGTTTTAATTGATTATATTGTAGCCATTTATGTTTATGTTTATGCTCAGATCCTAAATCTTGCCGTTTTGTCAGTTTACCGTCCATTAGGATGTGGGCCATCCTCTCCAATATATTCCATGTTAAGTATTCTGTGGTTCCTAAAGCTGGCGGGAATTCTGGATTGGAAAACAGTAAGGTCCGATCATAATGGATAGTTTCCCCCCTTTTAATATTGCGCCGCATGCCTTTAATGTGGCTCTTACAAAGATTGTTAATTTTTTATTTCTCGGTCTTAAATGGGGTTTTATCCAGGGGAGGACTTTAAGTTTTACTCTATAATATCCTCCTCTAGTTTAACCCATTGTTTGTCCTCTATGTTGTGATGCCAATCTATAATCCTAGTCAGAGAGGCTGCTTGTAGATATTTTGAAAAGTCAGGTAATGCTAAGCCTCTATTTTTCTTAGTTCTAATTAAAATTTCTCTTTTTATTCAAGGTGTTTTTTGGGCCCAAATCAAGCTTTCTATTGCTTTTCTTAATTCATTCATTATATGTTTAATTTGAAAAGTTGCCAGAGTACATGTATATGTGCACTGTAAACAAAAGACTTAAAGAAGATTCTGCAGATATTTAAGAAATGTATAAGGGTAACTGAACGGTAACGTTCCGTGTTCCTTATGCCTACATTATATTAACAAATTAGCTCAATTATTCAAAATTAAGAAATGGGTGTGTTTTTCTTTTATTAAAGCAGTCTTAAACCCAAAGCCAAAAATGTATTATATTGCAGCTTACCAATCATGAGATGTGCTGGTTGCATCTATTTTATTTTCTTAGTTTCTTTACCTGTTTTCACCTGGTGATCTGACCAGTAACACACCAATAGTGAGACACAACTCTGGATGAATGAGAACAGGAGGCACATCAGACAGCAGAAGTTAGTCTGGGCAAGGGTAGTGTTAAATAAATTAGCACAAACAAATTGAAGCATGACTACAGCTCACACTTTATTATCAGTTAAAGCCTTTTTGTTTTTCTTTTTTGGGATAAAGGTTTTGCATGAATAAATAATCACTGATCGTTTTAATCACCCCTTCCAGTGTTATGTGGTTTGTCTCATCCATGTTAACTGATACTGTATATTCTGCAGGAGAGCTGGAAAGCATGTGCTATTTAAAACCACTTTCAGACCTGCGCACGACGATGTACGTCCTATTTTTAAAGATTGATATCTCGGTAACGGCAGCAGCTGCTGCCACAACCGAGGTATCGATCTTTAGTGTGCGCGGTCTGGTACACGATAACGGCGGTCTCCGTGGCGGATTCGCCGCGAGATCGCCGTTATCCGTGGCGGGAGAGGGCCCCTCCCGCCGCTCTCCCGCGCCCTCGGTAGCAGCGGAGGCGATCGGGACCGTTCGGCAGCTGAGCGGGGACGAGACTGAAGGAAAAATCTCCTTCGCCCGTCCCCATATCTCTGCTGGGCGGAAGTGACGTCAAAACGTCAGTCCCGCCCAGCCTCTTAAAGAGACAATTTTTTTTTTTTGTCATTTGAAAAAATGACAGTTTCAAATTTTTTTTTTGCATTTTAGTCTAAATATGAGATCTGAGGTCTTTTTGACCCCAGATCTCATATTTAAGAGGACCTGTCATGCTTTTTTCTATTACAAGGGATGTTTACATTCCTTATAATAGGAATAAAAGTGATCATTTTTTTTTCAGTGTAAAAAGTAATAAAATAAATAAAAATAAATAATAAAACCCAAAAAAAATTTTTTTAAAGCGCCCCGTCCCGACGAGCTTGCGCGCAGAAGCGAACGCATACGCGAGTAGCGCCCGCATATGAAAACGGTGTTCAAATCACACAAGTGAGGTATCGCCGCGATCGTTAGAGCGAGAGAAATAATTCTAGCCCTAGGCCTACTCTGTAGCTCAAAAAATGCAATCTCTAGAATTTTTTAAACATCGCCTATCGAGATTTTTAAGGATAAAAGTTTGACGCCATGCCACGAGCGGGCGCAATTTTTAAGCGTGACATGTTGGGTATCATTTTACTCGGCGTAACATTATCTTTCACAATATAAAAAAAAATTGGGCCAAATTTATTGTTGTCTTATTTTTTAATTCAAAAAAGTGATTTTTGTCCAAAAAAAGTGCGCTTGTAAGACCGCTGTGCAAATACAGTGTGACAAAAAGTATTGGAATGACCACTATTTTATTCTCTAGGGTGTTAGAAAAAAATATATATAATGTTTGGGGGTTTTAAGTAATTTTCTAGCAGAAAAAACTGTTTTAGAATATAATGAGTTTTATTTTGAAATAAAAGAAAAGAGTCAGAGTACAGAATACAACCAGGGTACATGAGTACCGCACACAGACACATAGTCAAAACCTGACAATACGTACTCTGAAAATAAGCAACTTTTTATCTTATAACAAAAGATAGCACAGGGCACATCACACCTAGGATATTGCCCGCTACTAACTAATACTAAGAAGAAAATTGGAGAAAAGGCAAAGA
Source organism: Rana temporaria (assembly GCF_905171775.1). Classification (NCBI taxonomy): domain Eukaryota; kingdom Metazoa; phylum Chordata; class Amphibia; order Anura; family Ranidae; genus Rana; species Rana temporaria. Next base: position 200,729,293 of record NC_053493.1, read on the forward strand.
GAGAAACAAAAAAGAAAAAAAAGGGAAGAAAGAGGGAGAAGAAAGAGAAAGAGAGAAAAAAAAAAGAGAAAAACTGTTTTAGTCTTGCAAACACCAAATCTGAAAAACACCTAAGGTCTGGAAGTGGTTAAAAACAACAGACTTGCTTGATGGATCACCAGATGAAAATAAAAGAAAGCCTAAAACAGGAAACTAATAAAGCCATCACATTTAAGAATAGGTAAACTGCAATATATCAAATGTTTGCTTATGGGTTTAATACTGCTTTTCCTTGTATCGGGTGAATGTGTAAGGGCTTCAAATTGGGAAGAGGGATAGCAACTTGCCTGCCCTATGCAAACAAGTAAGCTGTAAATAACCTTTGCCGCTGCATTAACAGCGTCATTGACGTCATTTTGATGTCTCTCTTTTTCCATCCCTGACCGCATACGAGATGGGCGGGGAACCCACTGCTGATGGTTCCACCATACACAGCTGGGAATTCCTTCCCCGCCTCCCTTGTGTAGAATGGCAAATCAGGCATGACGTTGATGGGGCCCCGCCTGGGAATGGTGGTATATAGTAGCCTTGGAGCAGCTGGTAGGTCATTTGCGTGACTCAATCACAAGGAACCACACACCTGATCCTATACACAGGTCACTCTTATTGCTGGGAGCTTAGTCACCATCTCTTGGTATGTTTTTTCCTCCCTTGTTTGGCTCTGTTCCTTACACATTTCCCCATGCAATCCCCTTATGGGAACACATTGATACCTTGTTACCCATTTAAAAAAAATGTTATTTATATATTTTTTTGATACACTTGTTTTAGGAAAACTATGCACTCAACGTGCACACATAGTATTTTAGATCAAGCTGTGACCATCATGTCATGCTCTGGGCGCTGTTCCCCGTCCTTGGAGGGTTTCCCCGTCTCAACCCCGGGGGAGATATCATGCCCGAAGCCCCCTCTTTTCTCCTTGGCAGATACCGGACCAGGTTTTGAGGCTGTATAGTAGGTGTCCCAACTGTTTCCATCCTGTTGGGACATAGTCCCTGTCCTTCCCTATTCATAAGGCATTATTATTTATCCTTGTTTATTTTTATTTCCAGTATACCACTTTTAAACACTCCTGATGAATGGCTGAACTGCCAGGTAACGCGTAGAGTGCCACTAGATGTCAACAGTCTACCTGTCTATATTTCATATGTTCTTTAATTGATTTATTTTACCATGTATATCTGCCATGTCTGTTTTTTTTTTTTTGTATTGCATGCTATGAGCAGCATATTTAGTGTAAGCCTTGTGACTACATATCTATTTGATACAAAATATCTGATGTATTTAAGATTGTAATAAATATATCATGTACTTTAATTTAATGTTTATGTTATTATTCCCTTTGACATGGCGCTCCCTCATTTAAAGTCCCACAAACCAATCTTTTCTATATACCAAATCAGGGATGGAGGCCGCCATGTGTTGTTTTAGTTTATTAGTGTGAATCTACAGTACCTATTGCTGGCTGTACTTTGAGACACTGTGCAGTGTAATAAACTTGCAATTTGAGGAATACAAACAGCACAAATTTATGTTTTGCTAACAAAAAAAGTATCCGTTCTTTCATCAATATGCAGTATGGTTATTGTTTTGCTTTAATTTTTGTACGCTGCTGGTAAATTACACCGTGCTTTACATTGCTTTCTCATAGTCCCTGTCCCCTAAAGGAGCTTACAGACTTGTATCCCTAACAAAGGCAGAACAAATATACACAATACAAACACCAGGGCTAATTTAGATGGAAACCAATTAACCTACCAATACATGTTTATGTTGTTGGAGGGAGCTGAACAGGACATGCAAGTACTTAAACAATCTTATCGTATTTACTGAAGGATTAACTGAGATGAGTTCCATATTTACAAATCACACAAGTACAATTCCACCTTCACCAGGCAGAGTGCATGATTAACGTATCCTCTGTTACCTCAAGTGAGCAACACATAGGCTCAGCACCTCCATAAATTGTTAAAAGTTCTCAATAACTCTTCTCACACCAACTGAAATTAGGATATTACACCCAACACCAAAGGAGAGCATTGCATATATATTAGAGCTCATGTATGGTCATGGCCGTCTTTAATATGGTTTGGGCCCTGGGCAAACATTTTTTTGGGCCCCCCTCCAGCTTATTTTGGGCCTGGCTGGTTCACATGTATGTTTTGGCGGTCCTCATTTGTGCAGGTACAGCAGCCCATTGATTTGAATGGGCTGCCATGCCTTTGTTTCCTGCAGAAAAAAGGTGCATTCAGCATTTTAAAAATACAGTTGCCTTGAAATCCATTCTGCTTTTGCACCATGCTACTTACCTGCAGTTCTTGCACACACAAACGCACTGTGTTTTTAAAAGCGTGACCTAAACGTCTAAAAATGCAGAAAGTTTGACAGTGCGGGAACTGCAGATAAGTCACAGCAGACAGCAGAATGGACAGACAGTGCTGTATTTCAGTGCTTGATGGGCATAGGCGTGCCGCGTGCACAGCCTATTACATGAGGCATGCTCTTTTCTTTGCAGGAAACGCAGGCATGGTGGCCCATTCAAATGAATGGGCTGCTGTGCCTGCGCAAATGTGGGCCTCCAAAACACATACATGTGAACCAGCCAAGCCCAAAATAAGCCTATCAAGCAGTTAAATACAGACAGTAATGCCATGTGCTCTGAGGCCTTACTCAGCCTGGACTGCAGGTCTGGTCTGTGATTTAAAGAGTTCCTCTATTTTACACATGGCATGGCATGGGGTCCCATGGTGCTAAAGCAGAATGGACAGACGGTGCTGTAACCCCATGCCATGCCATGTGTAAAATAGAGGAACTTTTTAAAACACTGACCAGACCTGCAGTGAATCATCAAATATTATAAAGACTTTGGGCACACTCTACAGAAAACTTCTATTTACAATATAGATTAGCAAACAGTGACATACCTTGAGGAGCAGGACATGAAGAAGTCAGCCTCGGGAAGAGCAAACTGGGGATGTTATAAAATCACATTCTAATTCACTTTTATATACAAGCAGCACCCAGTGGCAGGAAAGGAGAAGTGCACATCTAAAGGGAAGCCAGGGGTGCTGTACATTTTAAAACACTGGGAAGGGAAGCAGTACTGTCACTGGCTGCTTGCCGCTGATGATTTTCAGCCTGATTTGTGGGCAGCACAGGGGCTTAACGGGCGCCATCAGGAATTATGGGGCCACTTACACAGCTTCAGGCATGGGCCCCCTGGAGCAGAGAACCGGGATGGGGGGGTGCTGCCGCCTGAAATTGAGAAGCGGGGGGGCTGCTGCGAATTTAGAAGCGGGGGGCCCTTTACAAGAAAAGAAATAAATAAAAATATATATATAAAAAAAAGGGGTGTAGCCATCCGGGGCCCTGGGGACCTCTGGGCCCTTTAATAAAAAAAAAAAATATATATATAAAAATATATTTTAAAAAGGGGGTTGCCATTTGGGGCCCTGGGGACCTCTGGGCCCTTTAATAATTTTTTTTTAATAAAAATAAATTACAAAAAAAAGGGGGTTGCCATCCGGGACCTCTGGGCCCTTTAATAAAAAATAAAAAAATATATATAAAAAAGAAACATTTATATAAAAAAGGGGGGGGTTGCCATCCAGGGCCCTGGGGACCTCTGGGCCCTTTAATACAAAAAAATAAAAAAAATATATAAACAAAAATAAAAAAATAAACATTTATAAAAAAAATAAAGGGTGTTTGCCACATGGGGCCCTGGGGACCTCTGAGCCCTTTAATAAATATATATATATATATATATAAAAAAAAGAAATAAAAAGAAAAAAAAGAAATAAAATAATATAAAAAAAAATGTTTTTTATAAAAAAAAAGGGGGGTTGCCATCCGGGGCCCTGGGGACCTCTGGGTCCTTTAATAATAATAATAATAATAATAATAATAATAACAATAATAATAATAATAACAACATTTATATATATATATATATATATATATATATATATATATATATATATATATATATATATATATATATATATATATATATATATATACAAATAAAAGAAATAAAGAAATATATAAAAAAATATTTTTTTTATAAAAAAAGGGGGGTTGTCATCTGGGGCCCTGGGGAACTATGGGCCCCTGGGGACCCCCAGACCTCTAAAAAAAAATTGCCCCTTTAATAAAAAATAAAAATATATTAAAAAAATATATTTTTTTTTATTTAAAAATAAATAAAAAATGGGGGGTTGCCATCTGGGGCCCTGGGGGCCTCCGTACCCCTAAAAAAAAAATTCCCCTCCGGTAAAGACGGCCCTGTGTATGGTATAGGGTGTAATGGATGCTGTGTCACACCCAGGCTACCTTCACCATCTTGTGTTAAATAGCTGGTCAAACTCACACCATGTTGTCAATGATACACAACAATGACCCTTTTAGCCTCACCCAGCACAAAGATTTTCCAGCTCGCAGGACTATGATCAAAGTGCCAACTGACTGAGAGCGATCGTTCCTGGGTATGGTTAACTTCACAATTAACTCTGTCAACAGATATTTTATTGTAAAATATCAAATGTTCACAATATTAGTGAAATCAATTATGACTTAAAAGAAACATCTCTAATATATACTGTCACCACAGACAGGAATATCAAGAGATTTACCAGACAGTAGCTCTCTTCAAAGAGACATGGATTCTCTAAGATCTACATTAGTGCATTAGAAACAATATTAACACTTTAGTGTTAATATTGTTTAGTAATAGAAAAGGTAAAATGGTGCAAACAAAATATTTGCATGCAAAGGGTATTATAAATGAACAAAGAGTATACACAGGGAAATTTGAATAAAAACAACTTTTTGGATGCCTGAAATGAATAAATGCACATTTCATATTTTACTGAATCAGTCCCAAGTTCACTTAACTTCACACTTTGGTAAATAAGGCTCAAAATGTTTAGGGTTGGAAATAAACCCAACAGCATACCATAATAGGAATGACACCATATTATTCTTAATGTACAAACATTTGCATTGAATAAAGAAAATGAAAATAATATGAACATTTTCTTTGTTTTTAAATGTATCTGATGTTTACATCCATTAAATTAAAAAATATATTATTGTATTTTTAAAATAAATATCTGCTGCAGCAAGCATTTATGAAAATTAGCTGAACATACAGGTGAAACTCGAAAAATTTGAATATCGTGCAAAAGTTCATTTATTTCACTAATGCAACTTAAAAGGTGAAACTAATATATGAGATAGACTCATTACATGCAAAGAAAGATAGTTCAAGACGTGATTTGTCATAATTGTGATGATTATTGCTTACAGCTCATAAAATCCAAATTCACAATCTCAGAAAATGTGAATAGTACATGCAATCAATAAAACAAGGATTGTAC